>NW_027396663.1:0-194379 GCF_047715775.1 Aspergillus undulatus
AAAAAAAAAAAAAAAAAAAAAAAAAAAAAAAAAAAAAAAAAAAAAAAAAAAAAAAAAAAAAAAAAAAAAAAAAAAAAAAAAAAAAAAAAAAAAGGCGAGACCCAGGCCCAGCCCAACCGCCCAACCATGTGGGCCTGGAGAAGAGAGAGGGAACTGGCACGGGAAGGGCAGTCAACGAGGGCAAGATCAAAGACGAGGATAAGGCAAAAGGAGAGAAGGAGACAGGCACCCCCGGGGGGGCCGCAAGATATAGGCTCGTGGAGGGCGGCGTGCCGGAGGAAACGAAACTGATGGAAGAGAAGAGAATGGAAGAGGTAGATCAGGTGAGGGGTGACAGAGAAGGACAGGGGGTGGAGGAGGGGCCAGGAGGTAGCATGAGAAGAGAGGATGGGGTCAAGAGAAGGTGGAGAAGCGGGGAAAGGACGAAAAAGAGAGAGGAAAAACAGACACAGATAATAAGAATATGCAGAAGATGCAAAAAGGACAAGTATCTGCAAGTCGATGTCGAGAAAAAGAAAAGAAGGGCGAGTCGGTATAGGAGAATAGGAGGATGAGAGGGTTGTAGGAAGGATGGAGAGGGAGCTCTCAGCGCGAGAGAAAGGAAGGTTTCTGTGCCCGAACGCGTTGACTGCGAGCGCTTCAATGCAAAAGATCACCTCGCTTCGAGCGGCTGTGGTGATTCAATGTCTGCGATTTAGGTTTGCTCAAAGTATTATAGGGCTGACTGACTGCCAATAAGGTCAAGCTTTCGACTTCAACCTATCATGTTACGGCCACGTTGTCAATCGCCCCAGCGACCGAGCCAGATCTGAACCTTAATTTGACATCCAGCCAACCATGTGCACCGCCACACCCCGGACATCCTACTTCGGCGGTATGGCTATTTCCACGTGAAGGCAGGCACAACTTAACTGAAAGCTTGTCTTGATATTGGATTTCTATTTGCTGCATCAGGACTTGATTCCCTCGTCGATTCATGTGCCAAAGCTAAGCTCGAGCCCAACGATACTACACACTGTTGGCTCGGTCAAGGCAAGCGCGCGATCTGGTCAAGTTACTTCTCATTTCAAACCTACTGCCATGATCCTATGCGACTATTCGCTACTACCCAAGCTCTGCAGATTGCCACTGATCTGGTTGCACCCTCATCAGTGTCAGGGCTCTACTGTGCTGTGCATGATCCTGGGAATCTACTCGCTAGATCCCTTCGGCCGCGAGGTAGCCATCGCTCATAAACCTACTCCTCTGATCCCCGTTTAC
This sequence comes from Aspergillus undulatus, assembly GCF_047715775.1. Classification (NCBI taxonomy): domain Eukaryota; kingdom Fungi; phylum Ascomycota; class Eurotiomycetes; order Eurotiales; family Aspergillaceae; genus Aspergillus; species Aspergillus undulatus. The sequence goes on from NW_027396663.1 coordinate 1,261, forward strand.
CCCTCGCTCGCTCAGGGAAATCCCTTAACTTAATGGACTTATGGCTAAGAAGCTGGACCCTATTACGTTTGGTCCTAGCAAAGTACTCGTTCGGCCCTCGTGGCCGCCACGTCGCAAGCGTTGCCAAACAAACCTACCTTACTCGCGAGCTGATCCACGCTTCCTATTTGCCTGCTCATAGAAGCCACCACTGGGGTGATTAAGTTCGCATCGCTGTTTAAGATTTCCCTGTTATGCGTGATCCTGGTAAACTACTTGCTCGCTAAACATGGCCGCCACATGCAAAACCTACTTTCCTGATCCTGGCTTATGACTGGCGCGGCCGCTGAAAGCGCAAGCAACCTGACGGATTAAATCTCGCGCAACTTTTAAGGGTCTCTTGTGGGCTTGATCTTGCTAAGCTAACTCGCTCGCTTCATATGGCCTCCACGTGAAAAACTTACTCCTCCAATCCTGACTTACAACTGGCCTGGCGGTTAGGAGCGCATGTAAGTTTGTGTGTTTACTCTCGTGGTTCTCGTGAGTTTGAAATGAATCACATACACCTCTCGTCTCGAGCACCTACTTGCTCAAATCCTCAGCACCACTTCCCAGCCAAAGCCCTCAGCGTCCTCCAGGGAAAAAAAAAAAAAAAAAAAAAAATCTCTAGCTCAACTATGACTGATCGAATAGACTCGAATGGCATGTGGCATTCAGGGTTGAATCTAGGGAGCGTTGAGTTCGTGTGCTGGGATTCGATGCTTAACGGGCTGAGAGTCTGGCTGGCAATGGGACGGAGAATATGGCCGAGAGAACCTTGAGCACCTGCAGAGTGGCGATGGTTACACCTGCCAGGGGAGGGACGAGCATGTGAGCGACATGTGGAAGGAACGACCGCCAGGAGTGCCTGGACGTAAGGTGGGAAGGTACGGCCGAGTCGGTGCCGAATCGCGCCTGCCGTAATTACGAGAGTACTTCGGGCGTTCGCTCCTTCCTATCTCCGGGGTGCTCTCCTCTAGGGGAGCCAGTATCTCCGCGGGTGCCCTGGAGGACGAAGATAGATGGGACGAGCGGCTATAAAGGCAAGAAAAGCAAGTAGATTATCCAACAAGGAACGGCGCTATGTATCATTAATGTACGGCAGAATGAAACACGAATACATCGCTAGTGAGAGTCGCCTTGCCCAGTGCTCTGATACTGATCTTGGGGTCTCGTATACACATTGCTGAGCATAATACACAAAACAAAACCCCAGGACCATGAGCGAAACAATGAGACACAAAGAAAAGAAAATAAATCGAGAAAACTCCCCTAATAGCAAACATGAAGAGTAAAAAGTACTACAGGACCGCAAGAACCCCGCGATCAGAAGATCAGGGAACGAGCTTTCTGCCGCCGCGATTCTGCGCTGCGGGCTTCGGGCTGTGACTGCGTGTGATTGTGTCGTTGCCTTGAGGGCGGTGCGGTGTGTGTTGTCGGCGCCGGCGCCGTGAGAGGAGGAGCCATGTGGTTCTTGGCAGGTGGCGGAGGTGCAGCTCCAAGGTTGGAGAAGCGATCCTTTGTCTCTCGCCGAGGCGCCTTCATGCTGCGCTCCCGTTTTAGCACAAGCTCCGTCCAGGGTTTGGTCTGGTTGGCTCCAGAGGGTCCTTTGCCGACAGTGTCCGCGAGGACCTTCATCCAGCCTTCCTTGGCGGCTGGGCTGTCGGCATAGAAGTCGATCACCTCTCCGTTACCGAAGCGGATGCGGAATCCCTCCTCCACAAACATGTACCCTTCCTCCTCTTCAGCAAACGCGGACTTACGCCGCTTCCCGCCTCGGGCAGTAGTCTCCTTTTGCGTCAGGGTGCTCCGGTCATCGATAAGCTTCGCAGCCTTGGCCAAGTTGATGGTTGCGCGAGGCTGACGAGTGGTTTCGTGGTAGGCTGTCAACTTGGGTCCTTGGAGCTTGAAGAAGCGGCGACGCCAGTACTGTGAGAAGTCAGTTATAAGAGCTCGAATCGTAAATAGCGTGGATTGGACTTACCGGACAGTCACCACCTTGCTGTGAAAGGAAGCCTTCCCAGCTACGAGTCGATGCGGTCTCGGCCTCACGCATCTCCCGAATGCAGGCGTTCATGCTCTTGGGCATATCTTCATCCTTAGTGCCCTTGGGCTTGGGAACAAATAGCAACTGCAGCTCCAGTTTTCCAATCTTGTAAGGGGGCCGGCGTTGTGACATGCCACTGGCAGTGCTCTTCTTACTCTTCACGCTGCTCGGCTGTTCCTCAACGGCCCATTCGTTAAAGCATGCGACATCGACAGTGTATGGGCGGCCATAGGCGTGCTTCTCATGGTCGCTAAGGGCAGTGTAGGCACGTGCGAAGCTGCCGTCTCTAGCGACAAGGGTTCGGAGACGTTCCCAGACAGGCGCATTCGGGTCCTGCTTTTTCTGTTGCTGGGATGCGAGCTGCTGCTTCATGTCAAGCTCCTTGCGCTTGCGCGGCGAGGCAAACACTCTGCTGAACGTCGACTGCTTCTGGCGTGTTGGTGATGCGGAAGAAGGCGGTGTCTCTTGGGTTTTGAACTTGTCCTCATCCATCTTCATCTGCAGCGTCAACTGAAATTCGAGGTCATTTTGTACGATAAGCTCGAATTCTTGTCCAATCGGAGCAGTCTTCCCTAGTTCAAGCCAAGCAGTGGTCACACAGTGTAGACCGTTATCTAGCGTAAGCGAGAAGTAGGATCGCTCTCCTATTTCGAGGCAGTTACGTTAGACTTCTTCTCGGTTAATAGGTGAAAAGAGGGCATAGGTTCCTACCTCTGGGAAGGGGCAAGTCCAAGTACTTCAGCCCCACGACCTTCACAAACAGGCGACCCCGCTCTGCTCCGTCCTCAAAAGCTGTGTCCAGGGTGGGCTCCATCTCCTCAACGGGAGTAGGAGGCTCTTGAGCGATGCTTGGCTGACCCGGCAGTGGAGGAACTGCCCCTGCAACGGGCTTCTTGCGGATCGCACCAGAGGGCGTACGGATACTTGCGCGACGAGCGCCCGAGTTCCAGGGCACTGTAGTCCAGGTCTGCTGGCTGGCCTTCCGTTGGGGCGATCCGGTCGCTTTCGTATTTCGTGCCCCGGCTGCCGACTCTCCGGAACCGGTAGGCATGGGCTCTTCCTCAGGGCGGCTATCGGCAACGATGACTTTGGTGTTGTGCCTCATCAGGTAGCCTCTCTGTTGTTTAATTGGCTGGTTAGCATATGCGAGATGTCTAGGGTTTCCAATGCGAGATGTAGGGGGCTCCTGAGTGTGGGAAACTGGGGCCTTTGAAAATTGCAACTGGGAAAGGGCTTGTTCAAACGCAACCTTTTGGGACTCAATAACTCGGTCGAATTCCTTGTCCAATCCGAATCCGAGACCTTCATCTTCCTGAATGCTGAACGGGATGTCCAGTTTCATCAGGCTGGGCTTCCGCTGTACATCACTTGAGGGTTCGAGGTGAGCAGGTTTCTCTTCCGCTGGTTCAGCTTCCCCTGTGTCGGGGTCGGCGGGTGCTTGAGCTGGTTGAGGAACCTGGCCACTGACTTTACGACGGGTGGCAGCCATGGACTCGACGTCTGCAGGGGTTAAGGAGGGTCGAATCTTCAGACTGCCTCCGGGAGCCTTCACTGTTGCAATTGGGTCAGGAATAGCTTCATCCGCTGATTCCTCGATGTCACTGATCTCATCATCCACAGGATGACGGATCACCGAGTCTGGAGTCGACGGTGCAGAGATTTCTTCGGCATTTTCAGGTGTTACCGGCCGTCGGAGAGATTCCAACATTGCGGTCATTTTGGGAGCCGAGACCTCACCCTCCTGGGCCACTTCGGAGGCATTGGAGACTTCAGGGGCATCGGGCGACGTTCCATCCTGTAGGGCTTCTGCAGGTATATCGGCGGGAACCGGCGTGGCGTCAGATTGCGAAGAGCCATCGCTCTTGGAGAAAATATCCTCCGTCGAGGGGCTCGAGTGATGGCTGTTTTCGTCTTCATTTTGCTCCTCTTTCAGGTCTTTGAAAGAAGAATCTTTCGAAGGAATCGCTCCGTAATAGTCGGGTATATGGTAAAGGTCGTCATGATCATCTTCCGGTTCTTGCTTGATTATGACACTGTTCGTATCCTCATCATCGTCTTCGTAATCGTTGTCATGATCATTTTCAAGGGAAGGAATAGGAACATCAGGGTCGTAAGCGTAGTGACGAGGGCTTTGGCTTCCCTGAGAAGAGCTCTCGTATGAATCGTCCGTATAGCTATCGCCACCGCGGAGATCACGCAAGATGGAATCCCGGGAGATGCGCGGAGGGGAAAATACATCGGATTCTCTGGCAGTCGGTGCATCAACCTGACCTTCGGCAGCTTCCGGCTCCTTGGGTTGGCCAGCGGCCTTTTGCTCATCATCTTCCTCGTCTTTGTCGGCTTTGTTTTTTTGCTGCTCGCTTGCGTTTTCACGCTCCTCTCGTTGGATCATCATCAGGCGCAGTCTATCTTCCAATGACATGGAGTTGCGACCCATTCCAGAAATGTCCGATTTACTGTACGTGGCGGCTGGAGGGGCTGGGAGCACTCTCTGGTTACCACTTCCGAGTTCGAATGTAGCTGCTAGTTTGTCGGGGGAAGGTGTGCGTGGTGAGAAAGACAAACCTTGGATCGCCGGCAACGGCGGTAGAGGACGGCGGTCGCCATTGGAATCAAGAGACTCAACACGAGAATGCCTTGTGCGGCCCTCGTGTCGTGGTGAGGACCGAGGATCGGGGCTTTGGCTTTCGCCGCTAGTAAACGAATCTTCATCTTCCTTGACCAGTTGGTCGTTTGCATTTTCTGGGCTCATGAAGCGCCAGTCCTCAGGCAGGACGACAGGGGTTTTTTCAAGGTCCTCAAGCGATGCGTCAAAGCTGTCATCCCGGTCCATGGAACCGCGATCGAAGCTGATATCGCCTTCCTCCTCCTCCGAATCATAGCTTCCATCACAAGAATCAGACGCGATGGTGGAGGGGTCAGGAGTTGTCATCTCGTATTCATTGACCTGCGGCGGAGCAGCGTCAAAAGTGACGCTTTTGTTGAAGCGTGAGCCGTCAATGTCGGACCATATTTCATTCTCTGGATCAAAGGCCATGTCTTTGGTGCCAAACCTACTCGCGCGAGACAAAGACGATTTTGCAGGAGGGGCTTGGTCCTTGCTAGGCGAAGGAGGTCGAGGTCCAGCCCGGTCTGCACTGGCGGGGCGATCTGTAGTGGTAGCCTGATTTTGCCTTTGGGGAGAAGTGCGGTTGGTAGCCAGCGGTCTTTGCGGGACATAAACACTGGTAGGGTCGTATTCCTGGTTGTAGTCGCGGAACATGCTGTTGCCCTTGACCCGTGACGCCCGCTTGAGGTTCTCTAGGGAAGGCCTCTTCGAGGTAGAGAATCCGGCCTCGGGGTCGTAAGGAGCTTGGTTTTCTGAGTTCTTCTGGAAGGGAGAACCTGAATCACGGCCCTGCCAGAAGAGCCGGGTTGACGAGGGAGACTCAAATGGTGATGATCCATCATGCTTCGCCGTCTAGTTCAGTACTGTCAGCCAACTCCTCGCGCGGTGAAACAATGATCTTACCCTAGCAGGCTGGTTCCAGACTGGAGAGTTGCGACGGTGAGCCATCGGGCTCAGTTCCGAGAGCGGCCGCTGTCCAGTGCCGTTGCCCATGTTTGCAGGAGACAGACTGGAAGTTCAAAAGACAAAAGTAAACAAGAGATAATCCAGGAGCAACCAAGGCGGACAAAGGGAAACAGCGCTAGTCACAGTGCATCAGTAAACATGTTTCAGCTGCGGTCGAGTATCCCTTGCAGAGCAGGAACGCGCCCATACCTATTTTCGATAAACAAAAAACAACAGACGTCAGATGTCAAGACACTGAGCAAGATTCTCAGGTAAGACCAAGTATCTGGTCAGTTCAAAAACACCCAAGAGTTGCGTAACTCATAAGACTCGTAAAAAGGGCACAAAGGGAAGATCATCCAAGGCGATTGCCGGTTTCGTTAAATCTGAGGGGGATTCCGTGCGTTTCTTTGATCTTGCTCCGCCTCAAACGAGTGAGTCAATCGCAATAAAGAAGGACTATGGAAGTCAGGTTGGTGAAATGAAGAGATCGTGGTTGGGAAATGCTGAGCGCAACACAGTCGCAGTCAAATGGAGAGCAAGTACAACAAGGAGAAGGAGAAGCAAAACGACATGTCAACCACCACGCACGAGGTAACGACGACGTCAGGATAAACAACAATACTCCGATGGAGGATGGAGGAGAGCGGGAGTTAAGTAGTGGTGGTGCCGTGGTTGGAGAGACGGACTCGTGGAGCCTGAGGAGCCGCGACTGATGTTGACATTTGGCTGGCGGGAGTCGCCCAGGCAACAGTCACATGTCTGCGTGATGCGTGCCTTGTTCTTGCAGCCTTGGCGCTGACCTCGATCGCCCTAGACTGTTCCAGGACTAGTGACGCTTTCTTCCCCAGTGGCCCAAGCTTCGACCGGCTGAGGATCTTTTTGGTTCTTTTTCTGCTGCAGTCGACCCGGTCCAGACTTTTCCCATCATCCTCCCTCCGCCGCCCGACCACCATGAACAGGTTAAGCGGGCTCTCCCTGCCCATCCGGTCGCCGGTATGTCTGTTCTGTCGCGCTCAGACATCTCTGGCCTTGTCTCCCCTTCAGGGAACGCAGGCTGTCCGGTCGGTGGCCACGGGGCGCCTCCGTCGAAAGTCACGTATGACCCTGTCCAAAGGTGTCGCCAGATCATCGCTCAACTCGAAACGAACGGACCGCGGTAGGATTGGTCCTTTTTCCAACATGAATCAGACACAGGCGCGGGTGCGGGATGATCCACGGTCGCGCTCGCCGGCCGCCTTGAAACGCTCCAGGGAGTCGGAGGAGAAGCCAAAGAAGACCGACAGTCCGCTGTACAAGGCGTTGAAGATGCAGACTACGCTGTCGCCCATCTCCTACGGCAAACGGACCGCGGTCAAAGACAAAATCGCCGACATCACTAGTTTTGACCATTTCAACCTCCTTCCCATCGTCCGCAACTCGATCATACCTCAAGCCCTTCCCGGCGTAGCTGATGTCGTTCCCACTCCTATCCAACGCCTTGCCATCCCCACCCTACTCGAAGAGCCTGCTTCCAAGAAGAAGCCGAAGAAGGCGAACGATGACGAACCTCAATACGCACAATACCTTCTCGCTGCAGAAACCGGTTCAGGAAAGACACTGGCCTACTTGATTCCGGTCGTCGACGCTATCAAGCGCCAGGAACAGATAGACAAGGAAATTCAACTGAAGGAAGAAGAGCAAATGGCCAAGGAGAGAGAGGAGAAGAGCAAGAGTCAAGCGTTCGATTTGGAGCCTGAAGTTCCTCCGCCATCAAACGCCGGCAGACCACGGGCGATCATTCTGGTGCCAACAGCGGAGTTGGTGGCCCAGGTCGGAGCCAAAGTCAAGGCGCTTGGTCACACTGTCAAGTACAGGTCCGGCATCATCGCTTCCAATCTAACGCCCCGTCGGATTAAGAGCACCCTTTTCGCTGGGCCCGGTATCGATATACTCGTCTCGACCCCTCACCTCTTAGCATCGATTGCCAAAACCGAGCCATACGTCCTGAGCCGGGTCAGCCATCTCGTTCTCGACGAGGCTGACTCTCTAATGGACCGATCATTCATACCAACGACAACAGAAGTTATCAGCAAGGTGGCACCATCATTGCAAAAACTAATCCTCTGCTCCGCCACTATCCCTCGCAGCCTCGACTCTCAACTCCGCAAACGCTATCCCGAAATCCGGCGTTTAACGACACCGAATCTGCACGCCATTCCTCGACGCGTCCAGCTAGGAGTAGTCGATATCCAACGCGACCCCTACCGCGGAAATCGTAACCTCGCATGCGCCGACGTCATCTGGTCCATCGGCAAAGGAGGCGACTCGGAGCCCGGCAGCCCATACGTCTGGGCGGAGCAAAAGGACAAGAAGATCATTGTCTTTGTCAATGAGCGCGAGGAGGCACACGAGGTCGCGGAGTTCCTCAAGTCCAAAGGCATCGACGCGTATTCCCTTTCCCGGGACTCGGGAACAAGGAAACAGGAGGAAATCCTGGCTGAATTCACTGAGCCGTCCGTCGCTCCCACAGTCCAGGAAATCATGGACATGAAGAAGAAGTATCGCGAGGAAAAGGCCATCCCCTTCATCCAGGATATGCAAGGGAATAAGGGTCCCGAGCGCCACTTGCCAAAGACAAAGGTTCTTGTCACGACTGATATCGCGTCGAGAGGTATCGATACCCTCCCTGTCAAGACCGTCATTCTGTACCATGTTCCGCACACGACTATCGACTTTATTCACCGTCTCGGTCGTCTAGGTCGCATGGGTAAGCGTGGGCGTGCGGTTGTCCTGGTCGGTAAGAAGGACCGCAAGGATGTGGTTAGGGAAGTCCGCGAGGGTATGTTCAGAGGCCAGGCTCTCATCTAATCTACCTCGGCCTCGACCATGCACTGTTGTGCTACAGACATCGCATATAATTTTGGCATTCATGACTGGCGCTGGTTGTTCTGGTTTGTTTAGACTGCTGCTTAATGATTTATCATACTATCTATGTATCATATCTTACCTCCCATGTATATCCTCCTCATATCATCATATATAGACGACTCATCCAGCTCAACATCATCCCATCCACCAATTCATACCCCTCTTCCACTCTCCCCAGTACCATCAAACAGGAACCCTCCCCCCAACCCTCTCAAAAAACTCACACCTCCCCTTCAACTCTCCCAACCGCACATGCCCAAATCCCTCCTCCCCACCACTAATAACCCACTCTTTCTCGTTCCCTTTCTTCAACTCCGGCACCCCAACCGCTTCATTACCAGTAAGCTTATGCGCATTCGGATCCCCTGTCTGGAAAAAACTCCCGAACGCCCCTGCAAAACCCTTATATGTGAAGGAGTCGGTTTGCTGGATGGGGTTGATGGTGTTCCACTATAAATACCCAATAGAACACTGTTAGTAAAGTTAAGCCCAACATATTCTGGATCCTATTCCTGAATCAAGGAAAAAGGGAAAGGGAAAAGAAAATTAGGGAACTAGGAGTAGGGCAACGTACGTAAATAGTATCACTAGCATGCCTCGCCGGCGAAATCGTATACTCCGCTAGATACCCTCTCTCGCGTGCAGCCAAAGCAAGCCAGTAAGCCGGACACGCAAGGACAAGATCGCGATATATAAGTCCGGCGCGGACGAACGTGCTGTTATAGCTATCCAGGGTCTCGGTAGTTCCATACTCGGGGTAATATTTCGTCTCGAGGAGGTCTATTTCGTGAGCTGATAAACCAGGTAGGAAACCAGCTAGCCAAGACCGAAAACTCTCTGTCGATGAGTTGAATCCGTCACTCGTGTTTGTGTTTGATGCTGGGTAATTAAATCCAGGCGGGATAAAGTTCTCCCCTTCGTGTGTGTTATACACCGAGAATATATATTCCGTTTCGATATCAACCCCACGACTCTTAACAGCATCCGTAAGCGATCTCGTCAGAAACGTCCCATCGATAACAGGCGCCCAGGTATACGAGCTCGTGGTGTACGTATGACTCCCCGAAATAACCAGGCTCGCGTCGCGAATCGTCTGCACGTCGACTTTTTTCAAGCAGGACAGCGTATCCCCATCATTATAGTTGGTGTTATTGTTATTACACCCCGTCAACTCCACGAACCGGCTGTAGATATCCTCCGCCTCGGGATCATCGTACTTATAAGTCCTCGGCCAGAACGGCGAAGAAGCCAGTGCCTTCTGAAATAACTTCGGCCTTCCATTCCGCCCATTCGCAAGAACCTGCGCGATCACGGACCCGCCCCCAGCGGACTGTCCCCAGATCGTAACATTCCCCTTATCCCCACCAAAATAATGAATATAGCTCTGCACCCATTGCAGAACATACTCCTGATCCAGCAACCCGGCATTCAGATCCGCGTCGGGCGCCTCATTAATCACCCTCCCAGATAGAAACCCGAACGCGTTGAGGCGGTAACTGGGGTATATAACGATATAATCGTTCAGGTTGCTTACGTTCAGGACTGGGAACGAAGAAGGTGGGAGGTCAAATGATGCTTCACCCTGGATGAATGCGCCGCCGTGAAAGACGACTAGGACGGGCCGGAGTCTCTTCACTTCCAAATCCCTATCCTGCCAATCCCACGGTCTCGAGAACAGGCCTAGATACAGGCAATCTTCGCTCCCGTTTACCGTGCGCTGGGGACACATGTCGAAGGGCTGGTCGGTGTTGTAGATTCCATAGTGATTGAGTGTGTGAGGTGGCTGCGGTGCACGGAAGCGGTTCTCGCCCGTGGGCGGCGCGGCGTAGGGGATTTTGCGGAAGTAGGTGATGTTGTATTCTGGGGAGTAGTTTCCCGCGAGGGAGATGTAGGGGAGAGAGATGTGGGGGGTTGTGTAGTTTTTGTTGTAGTTGGATTGCGACGCGGATGCGCTGCAGGTGGTTATAGAGGTTAGTGTTAGGGCCGCGATGGTGTAGAGGGAGTGGAGGTGCATGGTGTCGTTGGGGTCTTACTGGGTAGATCTTCCAGCAGAGGTTGTTGTGATTTATAAAGATATTTTGGGATTCGGGGTTATGCAGACCGAGATAGAGTGGTTTAGTGGAGGAAAGAGTAAAAAGCTGCAGAGTGCGAGAGGAAGCCGGGGGAAAGGGAAAAGGAAAAGGTGTCATTGGTGCATTAATATACCGTCCTGTGCCTTGAGATGCAGGCTTCTAGGAACTAATATGGGGAAGTGGGGGATGGGACGAGACTGGAGGTAAGTAGAGAAAAGTAGAGGAAAGTAGTAAAAGAAGAAAAGAAGTGATATATCCTAATGACTCTAAAGTGTTATATGTATAAATATACAAGCAAAATGCGAAGCAGACGAAGTAGAAAGGAATAAAAACCCCAGAAATACAGAAACATACCCAAATAAATGCTATAGTCGCCATCTCCATCCCAATCAAAACGCCAGCCTGCCAATGGAAGAACCCCAAACCAATCGCCGCTAGAACTCCTCTGCACTGCCTGATAAGCATGCTCATTACATAGTCATTCGAAGAGCCCGAGTGTGCCGTCTGGTCACTCGCGTGCTCCGCTGCTCGTCGAGAGCCTCACTGTCCGGCGTCTCGCTGCGCATATCCGATAGCTCTGGAGTCGGTGTAATGCCGAAGCTGACCCCACGACCCTTACGAGAGATGAGTGCCTCTTCTTCCGGGTATAGGAAACGATGGATCTCACGGTGATCCATAACTCGCTCCTCGTCATCGTGCGGGCCCTCCTTTTCGGTCTTGGGCCAGCGGAATCCATACAGCATAGAGTGGCGCTCGCACCGAGGGCACTCTCTCCGTGTTAAGTAAGAGTTTTCCTGGACGAACCACGCGTTGCAGGTGTGACAGTCCACCCAGCGGTCATATGAATGTGCAAGTAGCTTTGGGGTCTTAGTGTAATCCCCAGGAACACGTGCGAGTTTTGACTCCGGCTCAACAGTGAGATATACTCGCTTGGTTTTGGTTCGCTTCGGTTTCATGACATGCTCAAGATCGGACGGATCTTCTAGCTTGACTGAGCTTGAGATATCGCTCACGCAGCTGTCTGCGCGTGATTCGCTGTCTAGAACTGCTGCAACAGTAGTGGTGAGTCCGCGTAGAGGAGCCTCAGTGCTATTCTCGGTCTTGAGTTTGATTTGAGCGTCAACAACCGTAGCTGCAGTATCAGTGTTGCTAGCCTTGGCTAGGCTTTTCCCAGCAAACGCAGCGGCCGTTGCGGCGTCGCTAGACCTAGTCTTTCTCGTCGTGCTTTCATCACATATTGAGGTCGCTGCAGTGGATGCCGATGATGTTTGCGACTCTTCAGGCGTGTTGGAGGTCAGGGACTCAGAGTCGGTACCCGAAGGAGACTGGCCATTGCTTGCAGTTGAGTCACCCTTTATTTGAGCGGAATCTGGCACAGGTAGGAGGTTGGGGGTCGACTCAATTGAGATAGCGACTTCCTCAGTCAGGGACAACTGAGACCGCAGCTTGGAGCTGCGCGGTGTAAACTTGCCTCGTTTCCGAGGGGTCGAAGATGGGGAGGTGTCGGAGTCGGCGTCTAGTGGAGCCTTTCGTTTCCGTGGTGTTAGAAAGTCTTCCGCGGCCCCGATCTCAGGGGTAGTTGCTTTGCTTTGAGGCTCGGACTCCAGATTCGGAGACCACCCATTGCGAACAAGGCGTTCACATGTAAGACACAGGCATTCGCAATTATCAATGCCAAAATAGTCATCTCCATACGAGACTGTAATCTCCTCGCCGATGTAGATGTCTCGAGTAGCGACGACCTGCATCCCTTCAGAACCTCGAGTTACCAATCGCCCATTTGCATTGCAGTCGTGGTTCGCAAAACGAGCCGGGCCCAGGAAGAACGACGGTGTCTTCCTCCGACTCGACATTACAATACTGAAATCCTTCCTCTTCAGATCCAAATCTTGTTCCTCTTCCTTGGTCATCGGCACCAGCGTCCCAGCCAGGTACTTGATCTCCTGACCCTGTGGGACAAACCTCCTGGCACAAATAGCGGCCTCGTGTTCGGTTATAGTATAGCGGTTGGTTGTCGTTACCTCAAAGGGGCAGTCAGAAAGATACATGTGGATATACTTGCGAAGGTGCTTGCGGAACCAGTCCTTTTCGCGGTCACTGGGAAGCGAGCCCAGATACCGCTTCATGCCCTTCAACTCCAGTATCTTGCGCTCTGCGGCGACGGTGTCCTTGGCGACAATGACATCGTGCAAGAGGATACGAGCTACTGTGTCTTCGACGAGGCCGCGAACGGGGATATATTTCGTTCGATTTTTGCGAGTTTTCGTCCAGAAATAAGCCTGTGTTATTCTTCACGTCAGAATCAACCCCCTAATTCGCTAGGCGCGGAGGAATGCCTACACAGTCGACCAGCGCATCCGTTGCGACGTCGTCATAGCTGGCCAGTTTCGCAAGCGTCAGACGGTCGCGCCGGTCCACAGAGGAACTGGACCGGGCCTTTGACGACGGCATGGTGTTCTTTCCGATCAAAGGAGTCCCATGTAACCGAGTAGAAAGGGTTGGTGGAAGAAGTGGCCGCAATTTTCTAGCCGGTGAAGGTCAATGTGTCAAGGGGAACAAAGCGGGAGAGCCGAACGGATATATATAGAGAACAAAGAGCGGGGGGGCAACACAATACAATTATATAGCGGTAAGAGCAGATTTCCGAAGGACAGACATAGTGGGATGAAACCGGGCTGGGCTGTGAGAGAGCGGCTGTGAGTGAGAGGAGCCCCCAGAGACTGGACACAGAGACACAGAGACAGGGAAGAGAGACACAAGAGGAACACACGACTCAGAGGCTGCAGGCAGAGTGGCTTGGGTTGCTTGTTGCCCATGCGACTCGTAGAATTATTACACGGCGCTGCCTAACATTACAGGCACCAATGCGCCCTGGCTCCGGGGTCGGCTCGGTCAAACTTGCCCTCCGGAAATCCTCGGATCGCAGTCCGCAGAACAGTGAACAGGTGCTGCTCGCTGCGGCTTCTTGTCGACGACTCGGACCAGCACAACAGTCAAGATGATTCAATTAAAGGTACTTACGAGACTTAAGCCATCTAGAGCTACTCGTTCCTGCTAATATCAACAGACGCTGCTGAATTGCATCGACAACTCCGGTGCGTCCGTGGTCGAATGCGTGAACGTCCTAAAAAAGAAACGGGCAGCTACAGTCGGTGTGTATTCTACACTACTTCTTCCTCGACGGCGTCTAACAGGTTGTTTCATATAATTCTAGGTGACCGAATAGTCATTGTCGTCCAGAAACAGCGATCCTTCGGCGCCGAAGGCACAAATGCCAACACTGGTATCGCCAACAAGGTCCGCCGCGGAGATATTCGACATGCCGTCGTTGTTCGGGTGAAGAAGGAGATGCAAAGGCCGGACGGGAGTCTCGTTAAGTTTGATGACAACGCCTGTGTGCTCGTCAACAAGTCCGGGGACCCCATCGGAACCAGAATGAACGGTCAGTCTGTCTCGGCTGGAGTTTTGACGAGGCGGTTGCTAACTTTATACAGGAGTCGTGGCTCAGGAACTACGGGGGCGACAGTGGTCTAAAATCCTGTCGCTGGCGCCGGTACATGTATAAATATATCACTTGGAGCGAATCGGTTTATCAGGCGTTCATTCATCTATCTGTATCAATAGAGCATATTTTCTGAATTTCCCCGTGACCTCAAAATCGCCAAAACTCCCCGAACATGCTGTAAATGCCAATAATGGGTATCGAAATATAATGACAGTAACAAGATCATAAGAAAACATTTCCGCATTGGGTACAGACATAGTAAAGTTTCTGGTGACAGATTAGCTACCCAGTTTCCATTGTATAGGAAATAAAGCCAATATGCTCACCATTCCGGTTTCCGCGGATCGCTGTTGAGACTGGAAGAATACCGCTTCGCCGTTACCGCAGCTTGTACAGACCTTATTGGAACGAGGAAGCTGTGAAGAAAGAGCATGTTAGCCAGGAAGTCCCGGATTGCAAATGAATCTTCCAAGCATATTCCAAACGCCAGACGCCATAACCGCTAGCCGTCCATTTAGGACATGGAGCCACAGACAAAACAGGCAATCCCTTCACCGCAAAGCAGGCAGAATCCGGAGAGACAAACCGTAGGATCGTTGCCGACATCTTGGGTCACACCGGCAGTGTCGCCGACTTGGCTGCTGAGTTTGTTCTGGTAGATGCAGTATGAGGTGGCGGGCTCGCCGACATGGCAGGTTCGGCAGGTGAACATCAGGCGGTTGTTGATGCGGTCTTCTTTCGGGTAGAGCAGGTTGGAGCTATAGAATGTTAGCTAGGTAGTAGAAAGTAAGGGAAAAGAGCCAACCTACCATTCACGACAGAACTTGAAATGAATCTGATCGCTCTGCTTGTTTTCGCCGCTGGCGGACGGAGATGGACTCGAAGACATGTTGGTGTAGAAGATCGATTAATGTCGAAAAAAATAGCAGGTGTAAAGCAAGATATAAGGCGAGGTTGAATCACAATAAAGACCAAGCTTAGCGACAGTGAATAGACAGAAATCAAGACTGGACAATGAAGCTGATGAGACTGGATGTGGAGGGAAGTTGAAAGAAGCACCGCGGAATCGCCGATCCGGAGTGGTTTGCAGAGTTTGCAGGCTTTGTCACGTTTGGTTCT
Organism: Aspergillus undulatus; assembly: GCF_047715775.1. Lineage (NCBI taxonomy): Eukaryota > Fungi > Ascomycota > Eurotiomycetes > Eurotiales > Aspergillaceae > Aspergillus > Aspergillus undulatus. The sequence continues at coordinate 16,485 of NW_027396663.1, forward strand.
TCCCCTCCTGTCACTTTCCCCGCGTCACCTCAACGTTCTACTTGCGACATCGCTAGATCTATACCTGCCTCGAGGTTTATAGCGATTCGCACTTATATACACTCGTCCAAGTCTATAAACATTATGGTATGCTCTGGATGTTCCCTCCAAATAGACACAGAAAGGTCATTCTGTCTCACATCTGATTTCGTCATAGGTAAACACCGGTCTTCCGCCAGGATGGGAGGTTCGCCATTCGAACTCCAAGAAGCTCCCTTACTACTTCAACCCCGCCACCAGAGAATCGCGATGGGAGCCACCAGCAGACACCGACATGGACACTCTTAAGGTGTACATGGCGACATACCACAGCGGCGCCGCTGCCTTCCCCGACGGTTCGGGCCAAGGCGAAGGCAAGATTCGTTGCGCCCATCTTCTAGTCAAGCACAGAGATAGCCGGCGGCCGAGCAGCTGGAGAGAGGCGGAAATTACCCGGTCGAAGGAGGAGGCGCGTGAGATTCTTCGTGGCCACCAAGAGCGCATCTTGAGTGGGGAGGCCCGGTTAGGCGATCTTGCCATGTCTGAGTCGGATTGCAGCAGTGCTAGGAAGAAGGGCGATCTGTATGTTGCATGTTACGATGACGCAGTTTTGGGCTCTGTGCTGACTGTATGAAGTGGCTTCTTTGGCCGCGGTGATATGCAGAAAGAGTTTGAGGAAGCAGCGTTTGCTCTGCAGCCGGGCGAAGTCAGTGACATTGTTGAGTCAGGCTCCGGCCTTCATCTGATTGAGCGGTATGTCAGGAGCTAGTTTGATTAGTAGCAAAGCTAACCATCTGGCCTATAACAGACTCCAATAAACACTTTTTGGCATAGATATTTAATGAACTAAGCAAATTTTTGCCACAAAACGGATATTATTGCTATATGCCTACATCATATCGTATCTTTGTTCTATGAGCATGGCGAGCCTTTGACCAAATTGCTATCCCGCAAATTTCACATAAGTATAACCTTTCTGATGCTTTTGATCTTGATCAATTCTTTGACCCAGCACATTCACACCAGTACTTTAGGATGCCAAATCGCAGTTTGTTTCTCTCCGCTTCTTCCTCTCGCAACCATAGTCGCTCCTGCCAAATTTTCCCACACCTGAAATCGTTCTTTCCCTATCACGAACCAAGTCTCCTTCATAATCACAATGAACCCCATGCGTTATATTCCTGCTGAAATGGCGCCTCTCCGTGAATCCAGTATACCAAATGATTTCGGATTTGACAGAAATAACCTTCAACTTTCATACTATCTTACAACTGTCGTCCCACCGGGATTCCATGTCTTAATCTACCGGACTCGCGACGCAGCTATGACCGCTGTCCGTTCGATGAGGGAATTAAACGACGTCAGACAGTTGCGCTTCGCAGCCGTGTGTCCAGAAGACGGCGCCGATCGTTTTCATCGTCATAAAATTGTTATTAACCAACTCATAGCCTGGAGCGAGGATTATAACACGGCCGAACCCACCGTTGCGCCCACAACGAAGATCCCTCGCATGGCGGTGGAAGGTCTTCACATTTCAAGGCAGGCTTATGAGAGGTACACAGAGAATTATAATGGGCACCTTCAAGGATTCATGGACGGTCCATATAACCAATATGGTCTCCAAGGGGAGAACTTGAATCTGGCGATAGAAATTGCGGAACACCAGGGTACTCAATGGCATAACGCTACACATTCTCACACAGTTCGCAGAGACCTTTAATGGGGAGATGGAAAAATGGACGTCGTTCATTCCGCGTCTGGCGCTCCCGACATATGAAGAGGTGGTTGGTGATTTATACGAAGCGATCAGGGAGTGTGTTGAAGATGCGGATGGGTTGATTGAGGAGAACAAAAGCAATGCGGCTACTGGGTCTTGATTGGTCTTACGTCTTTGATTTTTATGAGCGAAAGCATTCTTCTCGTTGGACTTGGCTTGTCTTTTGACGAGGTTGACGGAGTTTACAGGGCACGCGTAGATTACTGGTTTCGTTGGTTGGTTGAGTCGATGCTACAATGTTTAGGTAGACTTGATATCAATACGCTAGGTGCACTTTACTTGCAATAGAGATCATGTCATCAGTGAATAACTGATTCCCTTGTTTACCTATTACTAGAACGCCCAACACCTATCTTTCTCCTCAAGAACTCACGCTTCAAGTCAGCATCAATCCGAAACACCATTTCTTCTTTCAGCGACCCCTCCCACTTCTCAGGCCCCATCTCCTTCGCCTTCTGCGCCTCAGATTCCTGCCACTTCCACTTATACTTCCACGCAACCTTCCCATCACTCTCCCTCGGCCGTCTCGCCTTCAACGCCTCACCGTCATTCCCCACCGTCCCCTCGGCGCTGGGGACCCAGTACTCACTCTCTTTCAAGAGTACCTTCTCCACTTTATTCCCCTTCTTCTTACCTAGCCTATCCCCAAAAACCCTCCAATACTCCCCCTCATCCGCAATCCCCACAATCAACATCCCAAGACACTTCGCAACCGGAAACGTCGTCTCCGCGGCATCAAGCGTCTTTCTAATTCCGTGCTTCCGGACGCGAGCGTCCAGTCGGCCTAGACATTCTTCGCAGAGGGTGAGGATGTCGTGTGTTTCGAGGATGTAGCGCGTTTGGCAGCACTTTTGGGGTGCAGATGCGGATGGGGGTAAGGGTGAGGAGGTGGAGTCGGATGGTCTCTTGAGCGAGCAGGGGAAGTACCATTCGTCGTAGATACAGGTGCACATGTAGCGGACTGTGTAGAAGTTGCACATTTTGTCTGCGATTGAGGTGGGTTAGGCCTTGAGGCTTGGGTAGTAAGACTGCAGAGGAGGATTTCTGGTGTGTAGTTAAGAGGCAAGAAGAACGAGAAGTGATAAAGGTGGTGTTAGGGTAAAGGAGGGTATAAGGATGAGGATGGGATCTGTATAGATACAGGATAGGCGAGACAATGAACTGCGGCATATTGCTGAAAGGGAAGTCCGTGAACATTGAGTTACGGTATAAAGTGCACAAAGACAACGGAATATATGAAGAATCTACAATACTTGTCTGGAGACAAAGCAAGCCCAGTTCTGTGAAATCCATTGTCTTCGCTGGGGGTGTCCTAGATAGGGCTTTGTAGTCACGTGGTCAGGGTAGTCTCACGTACAATGAGAAAAGGATTTACGGCGAGCAGGGAGAGGAAAGGGAACCGTATTGTATGGTTTGATGATATTAGGTTGGCAAATTCATATTCAGTTTCAAGACCCAATGTTGAATCGCACTTCCTTGTTTCTGTGCGATGGTACCCATATTCGTATCCTAACCCAAACTCCAGTAGAACATGGTATACCCCTTACCAGACTCACACAGCGCCATTCATTCAGCAGAGCCAGAGAGAAAGCAATCAAGCCACCGGAAATTCTCCGACATGTTCACAGGAGACCTAAGCTTCTCCCACAACTTCCCTGCCCCTTCAACCCTCTCAATGATTGCCCCATAAAGCTCACTAACGACCTCTGTAAAAGTCGGAACCTTCAAGTCAAACGAAACAAGCCCCCCACTTCTGCAACTCGGTAAGAAACATGTCCTCCAAAAACCGGCGCAGCGCGGCCCAAACCTCGTCAGAAACAGACCCAGGTTTCGGCCCATCAATGATTCTCCGCAGCGCGTCTTTCGCATCATGATACTCGGTCCAGGGCCTACCCTTGGAGTTCGCAAGCATGGCCTTGTCGTAAGTCTTCGTCCAATTCTCGTAAGCAGCTCGCGAGAAATGCATATGCATACCATCCCTAGACAACTTAGGCGGCGGGGCAGAGTCTCGGCCAAACTTGTCCTGACCAGACTTGTAGTTCCGCTCCCATTGGCGTAGACGCTCGATTGAGCTCGTGTGAGTGAAGTACCTCACTTGGTTGTTGTCTTTCGGACACAGTCGGACGTACCGCTCCTCGCGCTCGCGCCACATGACTTTGATCATGCTGACGGCTGCGGGGAATGCCTGGATGCAATTGCGGCTGAGATAGCCCTTGATAAATCTTTACTTAGAAGGGGAGTGAGTCTGAGGTTTCTTCCGTCAAAGGGTGCCTTGAGTTCGTTGTTTAGCTTGGCGAGCAAGCGGTTACTCGGGAGGTTGTCCGGATAGATGTCTCGGGGGTGGCAGGTGATACAGGGGTTAGCCTGAGGGAGAGTGGAGGGTAAGTCTAGGTACATTTCTGGCAATCTATTGGGAAGCTCTTCGATGTTGAAGGGTTGTTTTAGAATGGAGGTTACTTTGAAATTGGGGAGGCCCATCGCAGGTGCCCCTGTGCTGGCTGTCTCAAAGTCGAAGAATTCCCCAATGTTGAAGAATTCTTCCGCTGGCACATCGATTTTGGAGACTGCTTGAGTGGCTGCAATTTCGACAGCCTGCCTTTTGGCAGAGGGTTCTCCATGGAATCCTTCGCTGCGGTGCCTTTTGGCTGAACGTGCATCGGTAGAGCTTGATTCGATGGCGGCTGCGTCAGAGAGATCTGTGCCAGCCATGTTGATTCAAGGGCATGAGGATTACTGGGGTCTGCTCCAACGACCTGTAATTGAGACGGACCTTCTCCAACGTCGGGGGGTAGTCGCCTATTGGAACTTGCGTGCAAATTGGAGGATGCCTCTCCTTGGGATGGGATCAGAACCCGGAATCTCGATTGCATATCGGAAGCGCTGGAGACGAGAACGTGATGATTAACAGATTGGGATGACGAGGGATATCAGGATAGAAAATAGCTTTGGGAAGAGAGGTACGGTCGGAAGAAATGCGAACGCAGGCACTCAATTTATACCTACTGCCAGTCAAGGCAGAAACTAAGGATACTCAGGCATCTTGTTAATCAGTGAAGGAACAAGTGCCAGATGCAATGAATGGGTGACAAATGGTTCACAGTGGCGTGAACCTCATAACACAACAAACGTCATCTGGAGAATCTGGTATGTAGTTGTGTGCAAGGACTTGGTTGAGATAGTACACGCTCAAGCCTATGAGTAGCTACCGTAGAAGCATTAGAATAAGAATGAGCGTATTTTGGATTATCGTGATCTCGTAGGCACTTAAAAAGGCTTGGTGTTTTGGGGCGGTATGAGGAAGGCCCTTCGCTCCTTCCACCATAGCATCGTGGATACTAGAAACAAGTCATTGACCTCTCATGAGCACCTACGCTTGGAATCATGCTCACTGGTTCGGGATTTTTTCCCCTTCACAAAAGTTGTTCATATCTATAGTCGAGCTACATGCATCATGGACATCCTGCTGTTATACCAAGAGAACACAGGCAAATGAAAACAAAAGCGCAAGCGACATCATACAGTTGTGTTGAGTCGCGCCAAGCGGGCTGTAATCGATTCAATGACGGCAGATCTAAGCCTCAGGTTAGCAATGTTCGAGAAAGATTGAGCGGCAAACATACTCTCGTTCCACCATCTTCATTGCGTCGGCAATCTTAGCCCTCTGGAGCCGCTGAGGAACGCGCGGCTGACCGCTTGTAGGAGACGCCGGGCTGCTCGGCTCTGAAGGAGATGGGATTCTGGAAGCAACGGACTTGGCTTCTGTGAGCAGTTCCGAGGCAATTTCCTTGACCTGCAGAGACTGTCAGCATGATTCGATGTGAGTAGAGTAGAACTTACAGCCTCCAGCCGTTGTGATATTTGTGCAACATCTTCCTCCTTGCGATCCTTATCAAATGACTGAGAAAGCGTCTCCACCTCGGCGATCCATGATGTTTCCCTCTCACTAAGTGGCCTTCCACCGGATTTCAGAACCTTGTTGCGGAGAGCTTCGTATCGTTGGACTAGTTGGGTCTGTCTGTCTTTGGCGGCTTGCAATCTTTTATCGAGAGCCTCAGTATTCCTGGATCCCTCCTTCCTTTGTCCGTTTTCGCTGATTTCGCTCGATACACCCTTGATGCGATCAGCTACATCGGATACCTGCCCTAACTGATCTCGCAGTTCTCCCTGTAACCTCTCACACCGGCGGAAAAGATCAGATGCAGCTCGTTCAAGAGCATTGGTATGGGCTGAGAGGATTCTGTGCGCAGCAGCAACTATGTCCAGAGTAGCCGGGGAAAGGAGGACAGGTTCCTTGAGGCTGCTTCGGTAACGGTGAGGCACGTTCTTGTCGACAAAGAACTCCAGGGGTGAGTCCGAGTAGAGGACCGAAGGAACTTGGTAGGGAGGCCGGTAGGGAGGAATAGTTGGTGAGTCAGTAGGTTGCGCGTCCGACTGGAGCGAGAATGATGGGAAAAAACTAGGCTTCTCCAGAACAGCAGCGTACGGGTGAGATGCGTGTGAGGTGAGTAGAAAGTAGCCCAAGTCGTAGTCGTGGTAGACCAAAGATGCTGGGAGGTGGAAGGGCTGGCTAGTCAAATTGCTGGCATCGTCGTCAACCTGAATGATCGATTCCAATGTAGAAACATTGCCTTCGCAAAGAATCTGGAGGCGGAAGCCGGAGCCAGAGGTGTCTTCGGATTGCAATTCATCCTCCAGTCGCTGAATCCACGAGGCGAGCGACATGAAAACCACACTATGGGATGTTGTCACGAAGAAGCTGTAGCGAGAATGAGCATCAGGAGTGAACATTGGCCACGTTGGCGATGATCGGCGCCCTTCCTTGACGGTATCCAGCGCTTCCACCAGAAGTAGGTCAGTTGACTCAGAAACGGGGGCTTGGAACACGTTCTTTCTCGTCTTCGGGAGCCATTGCCCTTCTACCCCTTCGAGTTCGAGGCAGATGTAGACTCTCCCGCTAAGGGAAGAAAGGCAGATTGTGGTAGCTGAGAGTTTATCGTCACCGCCGTTGAGTGCCAATTCATCTTCCTCGCCCAACATAAGAGCATCAGTGTCAGCCTTGGCCGCAATGACAAGCATGTCACATAGGTCAAGGTCATCGGCGTCATCGCCGGCGTCGACGCGGAACGGCCCTTGCAGCTTGGGGATAGCACTAAGGGTGGAGGGGCGCGTGAGGATTTCAGACTCGGGCTCCGTCGCAGAGCCAGGAATGACCTGCAACGGTTCTTGGTTATCGATCTCCGCGAGCCACTCGTACTGCTGTCGACAGGCTGTCAACTGCTCTTCATAATCGAGAGGGTCCTCTTCCAAAGCAGAAATTTTCGGGATAATTGCAGCGGACAGTGAAGGCACGGCAGCTGAAGGTGCTCTCCACTTAGAGGGTAGTAGCGGACAAAGCGCATATAGATCGCCAGGCTTCATCGCAATCCAGAGCGTCATTGCGGCCCACGCATCCTCTTTCTCACTTCCGATGCCACCAAAGCGAGCTGATGCAACCTCCATATCAACATAGTCTGAGGAAAACCCCTTGTTCTTCCCGAATCCCGACGGCGCAAAGTCTTGGTCTGAGGAGGTTCCATCAATGAGCTTTCGGAGATCAATGCCCAACGTAGGCCGATCAAACGACCAATGGTTATTCCGATCTAGCTCCCAAACGCGCACAGCCGCGTCTTCCGTTACTGTCACTAGACACCCTCCGAGGTTGCTGTAGACGCCGAGCGGATGCCACAATGCCGACACCACCGGTGACTCTGGAATAACATGGGTCGTTGGGCCAAGCTGGTATGTTTTCACGCGAATCGGAGAGCCATCCGTTGTGGACAGGTGTGAGGGATCCGGGAGTACTGCGATGAAGACGGTGTGGTCTGCGACGATCGCGAGGAAAGCGCCGTTCGGAGAAGGGATGATCTGTCGGATCTGTTCATACACCGGAACTAATAATGTCTAAGAAGGTCAGTAACAGATACTATCAAAATAGTTGAGCACAAACGTACCCTGTATGGAGCCTCGTTATCCACCTCGGTCTTCTGGTTCTTCGACCTCTCACGCTGCTGCCATTCGTCTTTCAACCGCGTGAGGCTCGACCAGCGGATCTGATTGTCGACGACCGTAAACACTTCATTTCCGCGCCGTGCTAGTGACCTTGAAGGCCCGACGTAATTGCCGACTTGGGAGTTCTTAATGCTTGCTGGATCCTTGGGCGCCGGACTCGAAAACAAAGAGGCGCCGGGCGAAGGGCGCGAGAGCCAGGGAGGAGTGTAGCTGATGACTTTGGGCATTGTCGCGACAATAATTCCAGAGACGAGGAATCCAATGCCGCGCGTAAATGTAATGCTCTGTTGCAGGCACGTTGATAACTGAGGAAGTTGTTGGCAGAGAAGGCGGAGGTCAAAGAAAAGCGGCCGCGCCAAGACCAACCCCAAACGAAGCTCTCTGCGCTGGTCTCCGCTCAACATCCTTCACCTAACAACATCTTCCACCCCTGCAGCTCTGTTACTTTTGCCTCGCAGTCATGAGCATTCCAGAGCGTCGCAACACCGTCGAGCGACTCGACCGGCCCAGCGCCTACTATGTCGGAAAGGTATAGCTTCATTTTGCAAGCATTCTGGAGCTAGACACTAACGCGCTTTACCGAATAGAACAAGAGGCGCAAGTACAATATGGACGAGCCCGAGGAACCTAAGGATCCAATGGATGGTCTGAGGGATGCTACCACCCTCTACGTCGGTAACCTGTATGTTCCGGTCTTGCTCGGCTCTTTTTTGCCTGGACAAGGCATATGCTAACCGGTATAGCTCTTTCTACACTACAGAAGAACAGATCCACGAGCTCTTCTCAAAGTCCGGACTCCTTTGAACTGCGCGGAAAACTTTTCACTGACAAGATCTAGATGTGGGGAAATCAAGCGGCTGGTGATGGGGCTTGACCGATACAACAAGACACCTTGCGGGTTCTGCTTTGTCGAATACTACACGCACCAAGACGCCCTTGATTGCTTGAAATATGTCGGAGGTACCAAGCTAGACGAGAGAATTATCCGAACAGACCTGGACCCTGGGTTCGAGGAAGGCCGGCAATACGGGTATGCCAATATTGGATTATTTTCGCGGCGAAGAGATACTGACAATCGACGCAGACGAGGTAAATCAGGCGGACAGGTCCGTGATGAGTACCGAGAAGAGTATGACCCTGGTCGTGGTGGTTACGGGCGCGCATACGACGACCAACGACGGCGCGAGGAAGAGGAATACGGGGCCGGTAGGTAACGATGTGGAGGAAGCATCTAGTTTCACCGGCGCAATGGCGTTCATATATTCTATATCTTGTCTATTACCGGTAGCGGCGAAGCGCATAAAAAACATATATTTACATCTAATACCCAAGTTCTTTGCAGGACCCTCCATCTCTCTAACCCATGAACAGGGAAGGCGGCCTGCCTTTTCGAGATCATGAATTCATTGCAGTCGTTTCACAGATTCTTCCACCTGCCGCAGCCACCAGGAGTGAATTCTTTCGTCACCGGTCAACTCAGGATGGAAGCTCGTGCCGAAGACGTTGCCCTGCCGGACAGCAACAATATCACCGACTTCATCGTCGGGATTCACATCGGTGCCCGCGGTAGCTAAACGCGCAGCCCTTCCAGGCAAGCTACACAGTACCTCGACATCGCGAGACATTGCCTCCCGAGCCGTATCATTCTCTGCTTGTCGCGGAGGCGCAACAACAGTCTCGTCTCTCTGGAGTTCGTCAACCTGAACACCCTTATGGTGCGGCAAAATCTTCTCGACGACCGGTGCCCGGATAAAGACCGCTGGGAAAGGCGTTTGCGAGGGACCTAGGAACGGCAACTCGAGCGGCGCCTGGAAACTCTCCGTCTGCCGGCCGAAGTGGTTTCGATTGACCCGAACATCCAACCCCCCAATTAGTTCCTGTCCACCCTTCTTCGTTCGATTCGCCGACTCCGCCAGCAAAATCAATCCGGCGCAAGTTCCCCACGTCGGCTTGCGATGTACCCTACGGGGACAGAAGTATGAGTCAGGCCGCAACCTCAATGCAATTATGCCAACATTAGAAAAAAAACATACTTAACAAAGTCCCTCAAAGACTCGAGCAGGTTTGACCGAGCTGCCACCAGCGAAATCGCCGTGCTCTCGCCTCCAGGTAAGACAAGCGCATCGCACCGCTCCAGCTCTTGCGGGGTCCGGACTTCTAGGAACTCCCAGTGCGACGAGGAAGTTTGCTGTGAGACCAGCGATGCGGCTGCCTTTTGCAGCAGCACAACATGCTCGTGGAATGCGCCTTGCAAGGCGAGAACCCCGACAGTAATCTTGATCATTGCACTCTGTCTGAAGAGTGGGAATTGGGAGGCGTTGGCCACCACCCATCGCATTTATCAATAAATTCTGGTTATGTAAGCAGGTCCCGGCATTTGTTATCACCACGTGATCCCCCGCCTGATAAGCCCCGGAAATCTCCCGAGCAGTTGGAGTTGGATAGCTTCGTCTCTTCATTTCTGGTATCCTGCGTTGTGAAGGATTGTATTGGGCGGCATCTGAGTCATGATTCACGACTGATACGAATTCCCGACCTACTAGTAACTTCAGTATCACAACATGTCAGCATTTCGATTATGACCACCGCCCCCAAAAGTCTCCGGCTTACACCACCTAACCCCTCTACAACCTGCACTTCCACAGACCTCAAACCAGCACCTCCTTCAACTCTTGTTCGAGAATTTTAAATCCCAACAATCACTAGCCATGGCCGGCGACACCCCGACCTCCATCCTAACCCGATGGTACATCGACACCCGCCCTCTAACATCAACAACAAGCACCCTCCCTCTCCTGCACACCCTCCAACACACCGACCAAATATCCGTGCAGAAATACTACCACCTAAAAGACAAGCATATGTCGCTCGCGTCCAACCTCCTAAAATACCTCTTCGTTCATCGAACATGTCGTGTGCCCTGGTCGTCAATTGTTATATCTCGCACGCCGGATCCGCATCGGCGGCCTTTTTATATACACCCCAGCAAAGACAGCGACTACCGAGAGGGCGGTATAGAACCAATAAACGTCGAATTCAACGTCAGCCATCAAGCCTCGATGGTCGCGATTGCAGGGACTACCATACCGTCCCCGCCACCCTCATTATCCCCATCGCCAGCAGCCCCCAGCACCGCCTCCATCAACAGCACCCCTTTAGTCGGCATCGACATAACATGCATAAACGAGCGAGCAGGCCGAACTAACGAAATCCGCACGTTAGACTCCTTACACAACTACATCGACATCTTCGCAGAGGTCTTCTCCGCGCGCGAGATACGCGACATGAAAAGTCTCCATGGTGCCCCTTCACCTTCATCTTCATCTCTATCTAACGACGACCTCGTCGACTACGGCTACCGCCTCTTCTACACGTACTGGGCGCTTAAGGAAGCGTATATCAAGATGACTGGGGAAGCGCTACTCGCGCCGTGGCTGAGGGAGTTAGAGTTTAGTAATGTTGTTGCGCCATCGCCATCTAGGCAGAGTGAGGAGGGGGAGGGAATGTTTGGAGTGCCGTATACGGGTGTTAAGACGACGATGAATGGGGATGCTGTGCAGGATGTGCGAATTGAGGTTGTTGCGTTGGAAGGGGATTATTTGTTTGCGACGGCGGCGAGGGGTGCGAATTTGGGGTTTGGGTCGGGATTGAGAAGTGAGGGTAATAGTGATAGTGCGGTTGGAGGTGGAGGAGATCCCTGGATGCCGTTCCAGAAGCTAGATATCGAGCGGGATATCCGGCCTTGTGCGACGGGGGTGTGTAGCTGTTTATCCTAATTCATATCTAACCGCGAATTCTTGGGTAGGGAAGAGATACACAATGATTGGTTGATTGCATTCACCTCATCTCATCTATGAATAGATAGGAAAACATTCGAAATATAAGGCAAAACAAGACAAAAAAAGATGGCTGACTGGATATAATATCATCAATCACATCACATCTATCGTCGTTCCGTTCGCAGGGAAGGGAAGGGTATATGGAGTTCCAATATCGCAGTGTCAATCACATTTTGAGCATTCGATTCAAAGGTTTCGAATTCGTCCATGGCTGCATTTACTCACCATGGGTTTGTTTTGTTGTTCAGCCGTTAGATGGTTGCTTTTGTCCAGAGTTGAGGGACATCCTTGTCTGAACGAGAGTAACCAGGGAAGTGGGGGGATGGTTGTTTGTTGGGTGGTGTTCTAGTGTCTTCTTCCGCACGCTATGAGATTAGGATCGAGATCATATCCTGTCGGCATTTCATCGTACAGAGGGTGTTTCATATTCAAAGTGGAAAGGCGACAGGTGACATTTCGGTTCGACTGTACTCGAGTGCATCAAGTAACAAGGTAATGCCGACAGCTGCTGTATAGGGATTTCGGGATGCTTAGATACCAACGGCAGTCGACTTCCCACTGTTAAGGGCCGAAGCAACATCGGATGGCTCCGTCTTGGAAATCTCAAGCAGATGCTTGAGCATCGTCTCCTGAGTCGACTTGGTGAGACCGTCGACGTCCTCGGTGGTGAGACCCTTAGTGCTGATAGGCGGAAGAACTAGATAGGTTCGTTAGCTGCGAACTAACTCACCCTCAAATTCAGCCGACCAAAACATACCTCGAATTTTGATAGAGCCAGCCTTAAAGATGGACTTCTTGGGAGCCAGAATATGCGAATAGTTCTCCACAACAACCGGGACGACAGGAACACCAGCCTTAACAGCAAGATGAAACGCGCCCTTCTTAAAAGATAGCAACTCCGGCTTATCAGAGTAACTCCTCGTCCCCTCGGGGAAAATAAACACACTCTGCCGATGAACGCGCATCTCCTCAGCGGCACTATCAAACGCCTTAACAGCCGTTTCCCGATTCGCGCGATCAATAAAGACAGTCCGGGACAGCGACATGAACCACCCCAGGAAGGGTACATAGCGGAGACTCTTCTTCGCTGTGACGCTGCAGTAGGGCGGGAAGATCTCTCCCAGCATGAGGACATCCAGTTCAGACTGGTGGTTTCCGATGATTACGGCGGGCCGCGTGGAGAGATACTCCTTGCCTTCGACGATATCGAACCGCACGCCCGTCGTGAATCGCATCACCCACTTGAAGCTGCGGGCTGTCGCCCATTGCGAGATGCGGCCGTACCCCACTAACCGGAGGACGATGGAGGCGAGAACGCCGTAGATTGCGCAGATGAGGAGCGAGCCATAGGAGGCGAGGCAGCGCGCGAAGAAGGATGCCCGCGGGACTTTCTGGCCGAGGAGGAAGAGGGAGGCTGTTAAAGCGACGTAGGTGCTTGTGCCTGAGGCGAGGTAGTAGAGTACAGACATGATACGGGGACGCTTGCGGAAGGTAGTTTCTACTAGGGATAATCTCCGACGGTTATTCATTTGGCCATATAATAGAAGCAAGGATTTGAAGCAAAAGAGGACGTCATCTTACCACGAAATGAAGAGTAGCGTGACGAGGTCAGAGGGCCGATGCGGAGTAGATATTTACAATTCGACCAGGGGCATGGCAAGTGGCGGAGAAAGTCTGTTGCGGGGCGACGATATTAAGGGAGAATAGCCCAATCTAATTGTGAAGAAGGGGAAGAGTCGAAGTCTGGCGCCGAGGCGAGGATATTGTTTGCCTTTGAGATATTCAACCTTCTCGAACCCCAACGGCGGACGACGAAATCGAAAATGGGGGACGTTCACATGACACTCCCGACACGGTAATTTCCGGCACTACCTCACCGCTTATCCCTTACCGCCTCCACGCCGATATACAGAGGTGGTACACAGCAAACATCTCCGAATCTAGATCGAAGTTTGAGGATAGGATGTATGGGGATCTCGGCGTGGTTATTGACGTATGATTTGCCGAGAAACTGCGTCAGCAACAGTAGTGCTCAGGGGTTGATGGCGTCAATCAGTATCAAGTCCTATTCGGACAACAAAACTATATATCTCGGGCTACGACCTCGCAGATCATAATGGCGCTTGCTATACGCATACCCGCCTCCCTAGCTAAACACCTGTGATTCCTCTATACACAATGGTTGTTACATGACTTCGCCTGATTAGGGCTAGCGTCTACAGGCAGCCGGGGAGGAACTCTTCCTAATCAGGAAGCTAATATTTAAAAAGTATAAGGATTTTTTAGTTACTAAATAGAGGTTATTCTTGTGAGCTTCTATGTTAACAGTAATAACAAATAATGGTAGTAATAGTAGTAATATTAAAGAAACTAAGGCCACGGGGCAAATAATATAAATAATTACGCGTATTTTTAATCAGGCGAAGTCAGGTAATAACTGGTGTATATAGAGGGATTACTGGTGTTTAGCTAGGGAGGTCGGTGTGCGTATAGCAAGCCCCATCGTAATCACCAAAAATCCATTGTCCAACGTAGGCTTCATTCATAATAATGTGCATAAGAATAATCTAACCAGAAGCCAAGCAAATACTGTCAAGAGCCATGACCATGACAGCCGCCTGGCCCTTCCGGCTCACTACTATATAAGCAGCGATCCCGCTGCAATCGCAAAGAGAAAGCCAACCCACGCTAATATACAAAATCCAGAATCTCGACACCACTTGGGAATGCGTGAGATAGTGCAACGCAACACAACGCAAATGCATGCTTTAACCAATCCACCGGAAACGCCCGTGTAATGCTGATGTCGTCGCTTGAAATCCGACCCAGTAAAGAAACGCCGACTCTCGTGTATACCGAACTAGGGCAGAGGGTATCTAGCGTGGAGAAAGGGATATAATCGAGGATTGAGAGGTATTTGAGGGGAGCAAAAGCGAGGAAACCGGGATAACTATAGTAGGAAGATTAGGCGGAATTAGGCCATATCTTCCTCATCCTCTTCGTCTTCGTCAAGGGCTTCCATCGCGTCTTTGATGTATTGTGCGGCCTAGTAGATAACGTTAGTCCGTCTGAGTCAAGAAGAGGAAAATAATAGCCTACCTTAGGGTCAAGGTTCAAAGCAGTCGTGAAATGCTTGATGGCGTTGCCCTTGTCGTGGAGCATTTTGTATAGTTTCCCAAGAAGATAATGGACGTTCGCCTCATCCGGCGCCATGTCCTTGAGAACCTTTAGCTCACCAAGCGCTGACCGAAGATCCTGCAGCTTCATCAATGCGCGGGCCTTTCGGAATCGAGCGAGCACAGAATGAGGAGCAAGCGAGCACGCCCTGTTATATTGCACTAATGCGGCTTTTGGATTGTTCATCTTCTCCAGTACCAAGCCAATGCAGCAGATCAACACCGCGTTGGAGGGGTTAATCTTGGCTGCATTCCGGAAATGTTGCTCGGCAAAGTCGAGTTTGCCCATCTTGTCGTAGACCGTTCCCAGTCCATACCAGGCGTTGTAATGCCGACTGTCGGCGTTGATACCGTTTCGGTACGCATCCAAGGCCTTGTCATATTCTTCGTTGGCGACATACTCGTGGCCCTGCAGTGTAAAACCGTAAGCGAAATGAGGATCCAACTGGGTGGCGCGCTTGAAACACTTCAGAGCTTGATCGTGGTCTCGTTGGTGTGAGAACGAGTTACCCACGGCACACCAGGCTTCAGGTGATAGACGATCAACTTCCATCAGCTCATGGGCCAGATAAGCAAGCTCGACATCGTTCTTCAGATGCCACAGCACCGTTGAGTAAATCTCCATATCTTCTGATCGTGATGGCGCCATGGCCTTCACCCGGACAAAATACTTTTCGGCATCTGAATACATCGCTTGCTCATAGTAGGCTCGGCCGATCTGAGCGAGAACCCAAGGTGTCTCTCGCTGGCCCTGGGAGAGTGAGGTGAAAATCTGGATCGAATCGGCGCACCTATACCGGCTCAAGTAGTAATAGCCCGATGCGATTTTAGAGAACAGGTCAAGAATCCAAGCGAGGGCCTCAACCGACTTAGATTTCTCTGAGATAGCGTGTTTGGATAGGTGCTGCGGATTGTTCGATGTAGCCAAAGATGTCCCGCGGTAATCCTTGCCATCACCTTCGTGGACCTCACCGATATGTTTTCGATTATTGCCGCTTACAACGCGTCCTACATTTGACGTCGTTGCCGTACGTGCCTTCGTCGTCCCAGTAGTCCTCACCTTCTTCACCTCTCGGCCGTCTTTCACGCCCAATGCTGCGCTGGACACTTTGTTTGATGTGGGTTTGATCTGATTGAACAGTCGCACACTTCGCCTTTGCCCAGTTCCTTGATCGGTCAAGTTCGCCGTCGAAGAGTGCGCGACCTGTCCGGAGACCGTTCGTTTGCGATCGCCAATTCTATGGCCCATGGTAACATCCCTTTCTGTATGTTCATCTCCCTCGACTCTAGTCCGCATTCTCGGTCGTATACCAGTCGGCCTCATCTTCGGTGGTGGATCCATCGAGTGATCGGCGCCCATTGTTTGAATTGTCCGGTTTTTCTTTGCCGGGGCTAACGGCGGCTCAAACACGTCGGCGCCTCCACCTCCATTGGCTACACGAGGATCATCGGACTCGCTGCTTTGTCCACCAGGGGTTTCCATGCCTTCACGCATAATATGTGGCCCTGTTCCTGATGATGCGACACTGACTGTGCTTCCATTCAGCTTCTCCCATAAAGCGGAGCTCCCGTGACTGGTATTCGAATCGCTGCGAGTGGTGCCGGATGTAAATGGATCTGCGCTTGGATTCGCATTGGCCTGCGTCTGCAGGGGACCATCTGGAGGTAGAGCCTTGTCTACTGGAGATTCAAGATCCTCAAGCGCAGCAGCCGATACCATCGTGTACATCTCTGGTGTCATCTTGAAAATATTTGAAACCCGCATATCGACACCTTGGCACTAGTTAGCCAGAAAGGAGAAATCCTCAAGCATCAATAATCCCTTACCAGTTTCGCACAAGTTCAGAAACGCATCCCACATGAAGGGATTCAGCTTCAGAGCCGCAGCGTAACATTCCACCGCCTTGTTGTGCTCCTTGTGAGCCTGCCATAACTTCCCTTGTAAGCAAAGTACGGCCGCAGCATCTGGTAAATGTTGCCTGCGCGTTTCACTATGTTTATCTAGCCGGAGCGAACCATATCAGTACCAGCCTCACTTGCCAAGTGAAGACAATCGAGCGATATGCTTACTCCAGTTATTTCTTGTACTCCAAAGCGATTTACACCTCTCCAGCGCGTTGATACCATCCGTGTACTTCCCAAGGTCGAGGCATGCCTGCGCGTAGACATAAGAGCAACCGAGATGCGTGCCCCGCGAACCAAAATTCCTGCTGGTCTCTCCCGCTGCTTTCACTTGGCCATTTTGCAGGTAACATAACGCTAGTAGGTATGAAGCTTCCGAAGTTCGAGGTTCGTAGGCGTGTAAGCGGCCGGCGAGAAATAGCGCGTTTCGGACGAGGTTGTTATCGAGGTGGTAGTATATCAGTTGCCGTAGCTGGCTCGATATGTGCGATGTTGAAGGAGTCATTTTCGAGCGAGGATGTGAAGGGGATGAGGGAGCACAGCCTGTCGTGCGTTGAAAGGGTAATCAATGTCGATGTTGTTATGAAAGGTCCTAGTAAAGAATTGATAGGGTGTCGTGGAGGTGAAGAAGACCTGTCTTTCGAAGACAAGCATCAGGTCAAAATTAGACAGGCCGCGTGTCTTTTGCACGAAGTTAGAGATGCCCAAGACAAAGGTGAAGGAAACAACGATTGGTGCCTCTTTCAGACAGTCTTGGATAACCACCTGGAAAAGTGTATCGCGAGCTTTCAAAGAGGGGACGGAGTATAAATGGAGAGAAACAACAACTATAGCAACAAGGCCTGGTCTCTTTGTTATATTCGACACCGATCCCCCGCCAGAATGAAGCTCGACAGAGCGAGGGCGAGTGGTGAGTCCGAACCGGTGGTGCAAAGAGTGAAGGAAGATCGGACAACTCGTGACGCCGTACAGGCCAAACAAAGTCTCAGGGAAGACTAAGTTGCATGTCGAGCGGTGAGGGCGCGAGTAAAGCAGTATAGAAATAAAAGCTCTTGTCAGCGCTGGGTCAGTTGCAAGTCAGTTGAAGCTCGACCGTGTTGTCATGATCGCAGGCTCGTGGCTGGTGGAGGCGGACCGTTTGGTTCTTGCGGGCGACGGGCGCTTGTCCCGTTGTGGTGGGCAACCGCCGGTTCTGGCACGAACTGCTCTGACCTCCCTCGAGACTTCAGTATTCACCAACTGGAGAAGACGGGAGGGCCAATTGAAGAATGAACCTCGTCATATAACACAATCTACTTGTCATTTATTCACAACACCTCAGCATCTGCACCAGCAACAACCCGCATAAACTCACATCATCTTGACCTCGCCTACATGCTTCTAGCTTCCACAAGATGGCCCAAGTCAGTTCGCACCCAATTCCCATCAAGCATAGTAGACAAAAATGATTAACAAATAAACAGAAAGCATCCAAAACCCTCGCAGCGAGAAACACATCCATCCTCCTCCGAACCCACCTAATAACCCTCCTCCTACACGCCCTCCACCTAACCCTCCATTTCGTCTTCAACCGCCCCCAGTCCCTAAATCCATACTACTTCCTCGTGCTTCCAACCCTCGCTATAGAATTCTACCTGGACAAAATCGGCCGGCCCACCTATGCCACCGACGGCTCCGGTTCCGGTTCCAGCGCGCTGCGCTCGCCCGGCGAAGACCTCAACGCCGCCGGGCTGACCGAATACATGTGGGACGTGCTCTACTGGACGTGGGGGTGTATCGGGGCCGTCTGTGTCTTTGGTGACCGGGCGTGGTGGCTTTGGGTTGTTGTTCCGGTTTACTCGGTTTATTTGGCGTATAGTACCGTTATGGGGGTTAAGGGGGGTCTGAAGGGGTTTGGGGGTGGTGCTGGGGAGGGTGGGGAGGGAGTTGCGACAGGCGCGGAGAGTAAGAGGCAGAGGAAGATGGAGAAGAGGGGTGGGCAGAGGATGCAGTATCGGTAGGGTAGGGTAGGATTGGGGTTGGTTTGGTTTGGTTTGATGGAGTGGAGGTTAGGTTGAGTTGGATAGGTTGGTTTTTGTACGGTTGGTAGAGTCTAACAGGTTGATTAAGCGTGTGCCTAACTAGGGATGTTGATCGTATATACCGCTAAATCAAGGGGAACGATTTCAAGGTCGATATTGGACTGGAGTAAAGCCTCGCCCATTCAACAGAAAACAAAAGAAAGGCGAGACTGGGGACTCGCGAGAAAAGATACCAAAGAAACTATTAAAACAGTCATGAAGATCGCCAAGCAAAATTGATCATAACCATATAAGTCTGTCGTGATATCATGGGGAACTATGTGGGGAATATCAGGATCCAATAAAGCAAGAGTTAAGTCAAAGCAGACGAAAGGAAAAAAAAGGAAAAATGGAATGCATCAATCAAGAGTCTCTTTGCAATATTGTTTAAAGATCATCCGTCACTTTTGTCTCAGCAGAATTAGAAGACTCAACGACCGGCTCGGCGGCTTCTGCCTGTTGAGGAGCTTCAGGCTCAGCAGCGTCGGCAGCAGGAGCAACCGGGCTCGGTTGAGGCGTTTTATAAATTGTGTTGAGTCTCTTCAAGACCTTTTCTGCAAAGGCAGAATCAGTATCTGCAAGAATATGATTGAGCAGATCCTCAATGGCTTTGTTCTGAGTTGGTCCTTGGCTGGGTGTTGGCTCGGTCTGGATGTCTTCAATACCGAGCGACTCAGATAGAGCCTCGGAAATTTTCGTAGCCTGTGCGTCGACGACGACCTCATCCTGGTCGAATTTTTCGGCATCGTCAAGTTGTGCTGAAGCCTTTTCAAGCAGCACGGCAGCGGCTGCCGCACCAAAGGGGGCTGCATTGGGATCGGACTCGGTCTCGTCCTTGAAATTGGGGGATTCCACTTCGACCCCAGCTTGGCTGTCCTTATCAGTGGAAGCGTCTGAAAAGACGGGAAAATCGGAGATGGCGTCTGCTAATGCTTCCGCTTCCGAGTCGGCTTCTTGGTGGTTGGCAGGTTCTTGGACTTCGTCGAGTTCTGGTGATTCGGTGTGCGTTTCCGTTGCAATGTCATCAACGTTATCGTTGTCGCCAGATGTTTCCCTAGATTCTTCAGAGATCTTGTCTTGCTCTTCCGAAACGGCTGGGGCTTCCTCTACCGCAACGGTGGGTTTGGGAAGAGGTGGCGGCGGCTCGGATCTAGTATCAAAATCATCGCTAACCTCCCGAGCCGCGATCTTCCACCGGCCGACTTCCTTCAGTCTAGCAAGCTCTTTGGCCGCAGCTTCGGCAATATCCATTCCGCGTGAGAGAGTCTCCTCCGCAGTGTCCTTAACCGCCTCAATCCTGGCATGCTGCAGCCCGATCTCACGGAATTTACCCTTCCACTCCTCAAACTCCTCCTTCAGGGCATGGTAGTCCTCCCAATCTTTGTAGGTGACACCATCCATCCAGGCCCACCGCATTCCGATCTCCTGCAGACCGAGGTCACGAACGTTATCCAGCACAGCAAGGGTAGAGTTCACTGCGACCGAGACCTTTTGGATGAGGTCCTGCTCGAACGAAGCGTGCCACTCTCTGAGGACGTGGGCTCGGTCTCTGATCGACACAGCGGAGGTTCTGAGTTCCTTAAGCAGTTTCTCAACAGCTGCCTCTTCTTCTTCAGGGACATCTTCCAATGGAAGAGACTCTGCCAGCGTGCTGATGTGGCGTTTTATGGCAGTCGTTTGTTCGTCAACTACACTTTCCAACGCGCCGATAAGCTTGTCCCCTTCTGTCTGCGCGCCACCGGCCAAGTATGTGTCGACAATTTCAACTACCCGGCCTTCAAGACCCTCAACACCTTTCTCAGAGGCCAACGCGAATCGCTCCTTCCAAGTGACGAGGTCAGAAGTGATCTTTTCGCGGATTTGTGCTGCCACCTCCGCGGGTGATAACGAGGGGGCGGGCGTCACCACTGGGACAGAGGACGTGGTCGACGGTTCGGTTGCGGCAGCTAGAGAGATAGATGAGGAAGAGGTAGAGTATCCCACCGAGCTATTTCTGTTAGATAAACCAAGCAAGATTTGTAATGACGGATCAAGCTTACCTCTCAGCTTCGTCCGCCACGCTCCGCAAAGTATTACCCTCGCGGTAGCTCGCAAGTCTCTGGCCGATTTTCACAAGTTGAGGCTCCACATTTTCCGAGTAAAGGCTGGAAATCTTAGGCCATAATGAGTTGTTGACGAAGTAGACCGTGGAGAACCACGCGTTTTGCGCGTGAGGCAGAACCGTCGTAGTCAAAATCTCTTGTCCGGACGTGTACGTCTTGCCAATGAAGGGCTGATACGTCGCGGCGAATGGCAGGACATACCCATCCAGAACAGTCCAGTATGCCCCATTGACCTTATCGTAGTAAGGATAGACGGCGACCACGGCAGTATCCACATGGGGCTTCACCTGTGCTCCGTACCAATCCGTTGCTTTGCCCTTTGCGGCTTGGATGTGCGGAACGACATTTGCGTTCCACTGCTCCTGCCCGTAGACTTGTGCCCGTTCGAGTGCCGGTGCGCCATAAGCTTCGTAACCCTGCTTCGCGATGTTGGAGGCCGGTGTGTAAACTTTTTCGTTCACTATGTGGACGTATGGGCGCGCGGCGTCGACGTACGGAGCCGCGTAGGTATCGTAGTAAGGGGTAACATGAGGCTCGACATAGGATCTCGCGACCAAGTACGGTTTGCAAATTCGTGGTGAAGAGTCCGTCAGATCGGATTCGTTGGACGGACACCGGAAAAAGGGCGTCAGCAGGAAATACCAGATGGTAAGTCTATACAGATCATTGGGTTAGAAGCAATTTCTCACAGACACGAAGTGCAATTGGAAAGAGCCTTACCGAGTCAATAGCCCAAAAGTCCACCGAACGCGACTCGTCCTGGGTTTCGACCTCTCCGGAGTGACCACGACCCTGTCGTCCGACTCCACTATCTTGCCATTTGAGGACGCCATGGCTGATGCCTTGAAGGCTCCGAGTCCAGGCCAGGGAATGCAACTGGCGAGGTTTCGGGTGTTCGCGTCGCGTGATAACTGGTTGTCGAGGAAGACAAACAACAGTGACACGACTAATTGAGCCTTGGGAGACTTGAAATCGAGAAGCTGGGGAAGTCAGGAGCTCGGCGGAATGAAAATCTGACGGCGGAATCACAAGCGTGGTGCCTCAGCTTTCAGGCTCCAAGAGCACGCGACGGGCTTCGGTCGGCCTTGGCGTCCCTTACAACAACTTCTTTGGAATATGGGCGAGCAGTTAAAGCCAGGCAAGTTACTGAGATGGCATTTACAATAATCGTTATAACCTGAGGACCTTTGCGTCGTCGAGTCTTATCACTATCGCCAGTGTCGGTGAGGTCATTGCGGTGGAGTGGCGCAACAGACCAGGAATATCACTGCACGCATAATGCCCACAGCTTGCCCAGTGAGCTCGTTCTTTGCATTAATTTTATAGCTTGGCAAAGCCTAGTCTAGAGAGCAGCTTGAGCGATCGTCGTTGGAGCCAACACGTGCCGATGACGACAGCCCACATGAACTATTGTCCGCTGCTCGGCTTTTCAGCTCGTCTACGAATACTTTTGATTATACTGGCTGCATGCTACATTGTCATGCTGATTGACGAATGCCGAGGCTCTTCAACACAATAGCCAGTGCCGCTTTGATGATTCTAGTCACGAGTCTATCTAGCTTATCCTATGCCATCCAGAGCACTAGATGCGGCGTCATCGGCCGTTACTCGTACTCTGTATCTGTACATCGTTCGTGGCTCAAAAGTCGGCTTGGGCAATCTTAACATATGCGTGTACAGAGACGCGAGATAAGAGCACACCCACCTCAGGCGATCTAGCTTGACGGCCCGATCGATAGTGGTGGAATTCGACGCTGTGTTCTTCAATGCAAGGTATGTAATCTAGCCAGCCGTGGGTTTCTTCCTCCGCTCAGAAGCGGGGAGTCCGGACCTGCGACGTGAGAGTCGGTAATAGCTTGCGCCGTATGGGTGGTTATTGCTGGTTGGGCACCCTGATAGTGATGGTGACGGTGAGGTCGATGGTGGAGTGTTTCTACAGTTCGATGTGTATCTTCCGGAGCATTGTGGGCTCTTATATATATGTGGAAGCTATTTAACATGCTGGTGATGATCATGTATGCCTCATCCTTACGCCTCCTTGCTATGCTTTGGGCTTTTTAGTCGGCTAAGCGCATCGGTATCGGGTATTCTGATGCACTAGACCAAGTAGCCAATGCCAACCAATGACTCTTGTGGCATTTTTGAATGATTCGGATTCATATTATTGTACTAGGCCTGGCGCCGGTTCCGTTCCCTTGTTCTTAGTAGTTAGGAGGAGCATTGCCTGGTGGGAGTAGTAAGTCTGATGACGCTACCGGGGTACTCAAGTGCAAAGGATGTACAAAGAGCACTCGGCTTGCGAGATTCTAACTGAATTTGGCGGCAGTTCCAATTCAGAAAACCGGACAGTCGCCGTAAGCCTCGGGTCAGTTCGATCCTTTGTCAGGTTTGCCTAGCCCAAGGTCTCGGTCTTGATCTTGCTCTGTAGGTATGTTTTCGCGTGCGGTATTGGCCATTTACTGAACTCTTTGGGCCGGGTGCATTTCAGTTCCTTGGATGTTATTTGTTGTTTTCTGACGGGAGGCTTCTGCCGAGTTTGTCTAGAGCTGTTGTTGGGGGGACTATCTTGGTAGGCACGGTGATCTTGGTATGTGCCGGTCCTGCTGTACCATGGGAACTACTCAGTAGTAGTTCAAAATCTTGAAAGCAGTAAAAGTAGGAGACTCGAACTACGTGGAAGAAGCTCACAGTTCAGAGCTAGTGTTGTGTCCTCTAGGACGGAAAGACTTAACCAAGTATATCATCTCTTCCGCACTGTTCTTCCTCCATCGAAGACTCGAGTCTGACAAAAGTCCGAACCGTTCTCCGTAAGCTCAATTGGCCAGGCCCCTCTTCTGATCCTGTTTGAGAGTCGTCTACCATTGGATTCTCGATGGTCGGCAGTGCCGGCGAATTAAAAAAAGTCGTACAGTGGCTCTTCGCCACTTCTATCAACAAAGGATTTATGCTTGGCAGCCAGCAATCTTCCTGTACTACTTACTGCGCCGTCCGCATTTGATGGCAGCTCAAGGGAAGAGATACTAATGGAAAGGAAATTGCATCTGTGGTTTAAGTTGCAAGACTAGGGAAGTACCTATGGGCCAGATCAACTTCAAGTAGTTGCCAACTACTGACAGTGTCATAGGTGGCAATTCTGTTCCTCCTCTGACCTAAAGGTATAAGTAGAGAATTATAAGTCACTGCCCCTTTCAATTCGTAATGGAATATCCTAACTGTGCTGGGATGGGAAGCGGATTCTTTCGCAAACAAGGGATTACGGTTGCAATCGGGAAAGTATTGTACCTGACAACCATGATTAGCGCTAGCCATTGACGATTATTCTACCTAGGTAGCTGAGAAATAATCCCGAGTCCCGCACACCATTGAGATACCAGACGGGGTAGTTGCGTTGCCCGTTGCCCCAGCCAAAGGGAGAGTTGGACTTTCCCTGATCCGGGGACAATAATGGATGAGATGGCACTTGTTTAGGGCTTACCTTACCTAGGTACCTCCGCCAAGTGGCCCCCTTAAAGCACCGTGCGGAAGCCCATTCTCAATGAGTTGAGAAAGCCTTCAGTTCTGCCAGAACATTTTACTTGATCTTCCTCAATCTCCGCGTTATCCATTTGCTGCAGAAAATGGATCCCTTCCAGAAGCTTGATTGGTTCATCCTGCGAGACATCCTGTCCAACCGCCCGGATCTCCCATCACAGCATAGCCTGCATAATGCATCTCCTTGCATCGCGGCGTGGATACATCGTTCCGAAAGTAATATTCTATTTGCCCAGATTATAGATACCATTATCGAAAATACGACACGCGGACGGGGGCTGCTGCCACATGTCCAGCATGCTGTCAGGCTTATTATCCTTGTCTGGAACCATCCCGATCCCGACTCAGATTCAGTTATGGCTGCAACCATTCTTGGCCATCGGACCAGTGATTCAGCGGTATATGTAGCCCTTCGGCAGCAACGATAGAAAGGAAAGATTGTTGAAAGAAGAATATGCCATCGTGCAGGGCTTTGTTCTTTGTGCTTTGTTTCCCAGGTCTTTGGTGAGGTGAGGCATATAGGCAAGCCATGTTCAGTGCATTTATACACTCAGCCTAGGGTTTGAAGATTCAAAGTATAAACAAACACTGAGATATTTATCTACATTCACTCCAGAAAGGGATATGGTAACGGCTTCTTTCAGATGTGCACCCTAGGGGCTTTTATACTCTGCTCTTGGAAACAATGCACTGAGATCCAGGCGCTAGGATTTTCAAGGTCAGCCCACCGCACCTGCCCTAGGACTGAGGATATGCCAACTGTAGATAGATAGGCGCAACAGTTAACTCTGTTATGTAGGAAAGCTCTCATAGTTTCATGGATAAATCTACTTCGCACTTTGTTGTCGATGGCATGAAACGGCGAAAACGGTGCCTGCGTATCTGAGCGCAGCGAACCTCTGACTGCTTCACCAACCTGAGCAGAGTTAACCTTGAGCTGACTGATTGACGTAATATACGAGGCATCAGGGATATCAAATCTTCAGGTTGTTGTTATTTACGTTCCCGCTGATAGATGTATAAAGAAAGTGTTCACGTGACAGAGCTGCCGGTGGAGGCGTTGCTGACCTAATCATCACTCACCTGCTACCACCAGCAACTCCAAGTCTCGCTTTATCATGAATTCAGTCTTGACTCTCGCCACCAGTACTCGCACGGGACTCTCGAACCGATCTCGATTCTTGACCGCTCCAGCACTCCCATAAGACAAGCCAACACTTCGCCCCAGTCCCTTACCCCCCGCCGACGAACCGCCGCTTCTTGCGTCATTGCTCGGAACAAATATTTCGTCTCCGAATCATGGTAACTGACGGTAGCTCTGCCTGCAGCTACTGAGGCGACCGCGCCGATAATACGCTACGAAGATGGATTTCCCGGGGCGCCTATCTCACGAACATGCGTTTTCTCCAGGTTTTCCCGATATAATGAATGATCCGGCCTACGATACAAACAGGAAAGGCAAGGAGAGGGAGCACGAGGAACAGGATACCTGTCGAATCTGTCGTGGAGAAGCTACGGAACAGGACCAGCTATACTACCCCTGCAAATGTAGCGGAAGTATACGATTCGTTCACCAGCCTTGCCTTGTGCAATGGCTTGCTCACTCGCAGAAGAAGCACTGTGAGCTGTGCAAGACTCCTTTCCACTTCACCAAAGTATACGATCCGGATATGCCCGACAACTTGCCCACTCTCCTGTTCATGAAGCAACTTTCGATCCATTCTCTTCGGTCCCTTGTTACATGGCTGCGCTGGGTTCTTGTAGCATTTGTCTGGCTTGGGTGGCTACCATGGTCTATGAGAGCAATCTGGAGGGCGTTGTTCTGGCTTGCTGATGGTCGTTGGTCGAGCAGTGACATTGCTCAGCAGGGCCTTCGGGAAGGCCACCACGGCCATAATGTTTCTGCTGCCGATGCGAGCTTGGCGACCAGCTCTTTGGCGGCTGAACCTAGCTCGATTGCGGGACAATCCCCGCTCGACCGTACCCCATCAATATTCAGTTTCTCCGCAGACGAACCTGTCTTACTGCAACTAATGAGAAAGGCATTTTCAACCCTCTTTTTTCCTGCGACGTTGACAAGCTTCGGCTCTACCGATTCTGCAAATGTGGCAACTGTTCCTCTCAAACGCCGTCCGTCTTGGCTCTCGGATGTCAAGTTCCTGAATTCGTTAACCCCGTCACCAACTTTCAATAACATCCTCATCGATACGTTGGAAGGCCAGCTTATTACCTTGCTCGTTGTGGTGTCGTTTATTCTGGTATTTCTGATCCGTGAATGGGTCGTTCAACAACAACCTCTCGACAACATTGCGGAAGGGGAGCGTGAGGCTGCAGATCAATTAATAGCGAATCACCGTCCTCAGCCTGAAGTTCATGAGCATGAGCACGAACCTGAGCCTGTACCCGAGACCGATGATCATTTACCGGAGGAAGATGTTCCAGAATTCGAAGAGCATAGTGATCGCGGCGAAGTGGCTCAAGATATGGATTCATCAAGGTTAGATGCCGAGATTGAATTGCCCGACAGGGAGTCTTTGGCCTTTGAATCATCTGCAAGTATACGAAATCTGCTCGGAGAAGGTCCTATCACACCTCCCATTCACCGAAACACTGAGGGCAATGGGGGGTTTAATTTCGAGCTTCCATCACCTCAGCAAACGCCTCAGCTCAACCAACAGCGGCCTGCAATCAACATGGAGTTATACATGGAGCTCTATCGCCTAGCAAATGGGGATTATCAAGAAATGCTCAGGATTATTCGTGAAGATCGCCGCTACGAAGAGCTTACATGGCATGTCACTGCAGCTAATAGACATGGACAGTTTTCTCCCGTCCGGCCAACTTCTCGTCTGTCTAATTCCACCTCTTTTGTGAATTCAGATACAGAGGCTGCGGACGACACACAGTCGGCTTTCACAGGGGCGCCGGGGATGGGCCGTCGTTATGTGCGAGATGTAGAGTCCGAGCTTGCCGACGGCGCAATTTCACAGAGAGAACGAGAGCCATCTCCCACTCTTGAGCCGATCTCAGATAACGCTGGTAGTGGAGCAGCAGGCTCGGACACGGCAGTTGCTGGTGTCGAATCTGGCGAGAATGTACGGGCATCCCAGGAAACGTCGCCGGCAGCTGACGAACCGCCCGCAAGTCTAACGAAAAGGGTTCTCGATTGGTTCTGGGCAGATGTTATTCCTGATGACCAGAACCAGGGACCGCAATTGGACATGGATGACGTGTTGGTTGAGGAACCTGCTGCTGAAGCACCCCTAGAGCATGTAGGTGACGACGGTAACTTTGATGTTGATGGCATTCAACCCGACAATGGAGCGTTTGCCGACATGGGTGTTGACCAAAATGATTTCGATGCGATTGAAGAAGCCGATGACCTTGATGGAATCCTGGAGCTCATCGGTATGCAGGGCCCCATCTTCGGCTTGTTGCAAAATGGTGTCTTCTGTGCACTATTGATCTCCTTCACTGTGGCCGCAGGTATTTGGCTCCCATACCTTGCTGGCAAAATCGCACTCGTTTTGCTAGCAAACCCAATCCAATTCATCCTTGGTATCCCAATGACGGCCGTCTCTGTCTTTGCAGACGTGGTCCTCGACACCCTTATTGGCAGTCTAGGATACGTCTTGTACTGGACGAGCGTTGTGGGGAGGCTGCTACTCAGTCCTTTCGGAACATTTGTCGCGCTAAGCGAATGGACCAAGCCCATTACGACCGCGTCTTTATCCCTTATTGATGCTAGCAGCCAGCGACTGGGCAGCGTGGTGAATACATTCTTTGTCTTCCACGAAGCCGATGTTCCTATGTTCTCTGTCATTTCCCACCACGCCCTCAAGATCCATGAAGCAAGGATCAGCTCGTTGCTCCGCTTGGCTTTCTTGTTCGGAAAGTTTCTGCTCCACGATATTCCGTTGTGCATCGGATCTGTTTCAGTCTTCAAGTCCGGCAACGATACAGCCAATGTCGGCAGTATCCTTACCTCTGCTCAAACCCAAATTTATGATGCCGGACGTGATATCTATGCTCGTTTCTACACGAGCCCGATGGCCTGGGCCAGCCCGAATGCTACAGGGGATCCTGTACGCACTGCGATGATTGACTATAACCTTGCTGTATGGGACACTAAGGATCGTACAATTGCCATATTCATGGGCTACCTCCTCGCTTCTGCTCTGGGTCTGGCTTATCTTCGAGTCGCCAGGTTTATTTCTGGCACAGACCGAGGACAAAGAGTCGAGGGCCTGGTCGCAGAGGGGCTTCATCAAGCAGGCGGCGTGATGAAAGTCATTCTCATTATTGGCATTGAGATGATAGTCTTCCCGTTGTATTGCGGTGCCCTCCTTGACATAGCATTGCTGCCTCTGTTCGAGAATGCCACCATTGTGTCGCGCATTGATTTCACATCGACACACACTCTTACCTCCCTCTTTGTGCACTGGTTCATTGGCACATGCTATATGTTTCACTTTGCTCTTTTTGTCTCAATGTGCAGGAAGACTATGAGAAGCGGTGTTCTCTGTAAGTTCTCAGCACGGAGTTAGTTTTGCAACCTTGACTGATGTTTTCAGATTTCATCCGTGACCCAGATGACCCTACCTTCCACCCAGTACGCGACGTCCTTGAAAGAAATATCACTACCCAGCTCCGCAAGATCGCATTTAGCGCTCTTGTTTATGGGGCCCTCGTCATTGTGTGCCTTGGCGGTGTCGTTTGGGGCATCCACTACGGATTTGACGGGGTACTGCCTGCTCATTGGTCATCTAAAGACCCTGTCCTGGAGTTCCCAATCGATCTGTTGTTCTACAACTTCGGAATCCCCCTTGCCATCCAAGCCTTCAAGCCCTCGGACGGGTTGCACTGTCTGTACAGCTGGTGGTTCCGAAAATGTGCCCGCCTCTTACGTCTTTCTGACTTCTTCTTTGGCGAAAGACATTCTGATGAAGAAGGGTGGAGCTCCCTTTCCGAGAGCATTACTGATGCTCAGCTCATTGAGGGTGAGAAGGGCCAAGAAACCATTGCTGATGGCAAGCCCTCAAGCACACAGCCACGGCGGCGGGGCGGCAAATTTGTTCGAGTCCCAGCCTCCGACCAAGTTCGCATCCCCAAGGGAAGTCCTGTGTTCTTGGAAGTCACTGAGGCCAACGAGCGGGTCGATGGAAAGCCTGACAACCTTCATGGACTTCATGGCCGTGGCAACAATCAATTTACCCAAGTCTACATTCCGCCGTTCTTCAGGACTAGAATTGCTGCATTCATTTTCTTCATCTGGATGTTTGCGGCGGCGACTGGAGTAGGTAGCACCATTGTCCCCTTGGTCATTGGTCGCAAAATCATGTCTCACTTCGTCCCGGGGCGGCCAGTTAATGATGTGTACGCATTATCCGCTGGACTAGGTGTTGCCTGCGCTGCAGCTGGTGCTATACTGTCTTGCCGGGCTGGTTTCCGTATGATGACAGGTCGCCTGGGCCCCTATCTACGATCTCCCGGGGAAGCGTTGCGCGCGACAGCGAGCGTTTTGCTCAGCGGTCTTCGACTCCTCTTCATTTCAACCGCTTTCTTGGTATACCTACCCTCCATATTCGCACTAGCGATAGAACTCTACCTGCTTGTTCCCATCCACACATACCTCGGCCACGAACGCGACCATGTCATCCACTTTGTCCAAGACTGGACACTGGGTGTGCTCTATGTCCAGATGGCCGTCAAACTGGCGCTGTGGCACACCAGATCTTGGCCCGCTGCGGTCCTCAACGGCATCTTCCGCGACGGCTGGCTAAAGCCAAACGTCAGACTCGCTACCCGGGCCCTGCTTCTCCCAATGACACTTCTCGCCCTAGTTGCCGTCACTCTACCTCTCTCGTTCGGGTTCGTCTCGAATCTAGCCATGTTCTCTTCCCGCC
This sequence comes from Aspergillus undulatus, assembly GCF_047715775.1. NCBI lineage: Eukaryota > Fungi > Ascomycota > Eurotiomycetes > Eurotiales > Aspergillaceae > Aspergillus > Aspergillus undulatus. The sequence goes on from NW_027396663.1 coordinate 46,844, forward strand.
CGGAGCTACAGCCCAAGGTCTACCGCTACGCGTACCCGGCCACTTTCGCCATGGGACTTGGCGTTTGGCTGGTCTATCTGGCTTCTCGCCAGGTGGAGGTGTGGAAGGTGAGCATTCGCGATGAGTTCTTTCTGATCGGGGAACGTCTGCATAATTTCCGAGAGAAGAGAGCTCGGGAGGTGGGTGTTCCTCGGCGGGTGTTAGCTTAGACCGTGGCTCGAATCATCCTCGGCGGTTTTCTTTTACTGTTTTATTCTTGTACATCTAATTGGTCACTCATGACGAAACTGGATTGAATAATATGCTAGACTTGGTGTAGTGAATCGTCTGCCTTTCACTGACTGTATCGCCCTCATTCATAAATACCCTATGTCGGCTACTCACAATCTGCTCTATGATAGCCAAGGCTTGTCGAATAAGCCTCCAACCTTGGACCTTTATTCGATATAACGTAGACTAATATTCCAGCGAGCCGCAAAATCCCTTACCCAGGTAAGAACTGCCTCAATTGGTTCTCTCAGTCTGTGCATGACCAGTAGCCGGCAGTCACGACGCGTAGATCCCTGTCACTGGCGCACCGCAAAAGGAACGAGGCCACCGCGACCTGAGGAAGAAACAGCCCGAGAGTCACCTTCAATTTGCTACCGACCATCTTCATCATGGACCCTGTGAGCGCGCTCTTGTTTGCCGCTGCGGTGATTCAGCTGACACATTTCACCGACCAACTGCTCCGTGGAAGTCGGCCTCTCAGTCTGACGGCACCACAACCCTGACATGTCGCCGCGGCGGCCACAGACCCTATTCGACGATCTCCTAAATACGTTCACTGTTCTCTGCATCTGACTGAACATTCTCCCGTTCATCCGCTGCCAACTCAACGAGAACGCCACGTCCTTCGGCCAAACCGAGTACATCGACATGCTCAAAGTCATGTTAAGAGTCGACTCCCTTCCCAAGGCCTTTGAAGGCGCAAGCGCCTTGTCAAAGTCCGCTGCCGAAGACCCGCGCACGATGGCTGTGATCCTCAAATCGTGCCCGAACTCTGAATGGGTTCTGGATACCTTGCGCCATGTTCTTGCTAGAAGTTCTGGACCTCGCCATCCTTCTGTTGGCCCTATGGACTCTGATGTTAAGGATGTCATGGTGCGTTATGTGAAAGAGGCCTAGAGGTTTCGTTCGCGCTCATGGGAAAAAGAGGCTTGATTCGTCGGTCATTTACCACGCACAATGACGCAGCTGTCGATCTACGAATAGAAGCCGAGATGCGGGAAGACTCCTTTGATGACTCGCAACTGTGGCAAATCAACTTTACATATACTAGGCTTACCAGCAGGGGCCAACCCACGTCCTTTCCCATCCAACCATGCCACTTCTCGCTCTCGAAACGAATCCCTTGTACATGAATCAGCTGCCGGACCCGCACTGAAGGCAGCGACTACGATTTACAACCCCACCTTGCAGTCTTACACGATCTCTTCGCAGGCAAAACTCACTCCCCAGGTACCTCAAATCGCATGCAAGCACCCCGAGCACCAGGATAAACTGGTTGAAATTCTCGTCGACATGTCATATCTACCAGACATTACGAGACCCGGCGACGAAGGAAGAGAGGAGCCGTTGATCCTCCACAATATGACAATGTGGAAAGACCTGCCACTGCTGGGCTGGGAAATCAGACGGCATTGGGATTACGGCGTTCCGCTTCCAGATATCAAGACAAAGACAACCGGGGGCAGGGAGACCGCGATATCAAGGACTGTAAACCTGAATCGCTTCGTCGCTCTTCTAGTCGCAACTGTGGAGCCCATATTCGTGCCCGATGCATGGTTTGCGCTCGTGACGCTCCGCACAGCGCTTGAGATTCCATGGGTGCATATGCGGGCGGGCGAACCCTTGGAGGCCTGAATTCCTGCTGCGGCGGCGTGGATTGAGGTTCTAGGCGCGGAGATTCACGAATGGGATGACGGATATCAGTCAGGGCCCCTGGTTGGTGCTCCAGGGCGCGGAGGGCCGTTGTGGAAAGGGAAGCCCGGCTTCTGCAAAGAGAGATGGAGGCTCTGGAGAGAGAGATTCGGCGAGACTGCAGGGAAAGAAGATGAATCCGAACATGTCAGGAGAGTTGCAGCAGAAGCTGAGCTGATGATGAAGGAGATCGAAGCTGGAGATGTGGAGTAGATAGATACATGCTGCTTGAGCAGACAGCGAGCCGTTGGGCAGTAAGTACTAGGCAACTCATACTCACACTCAGTATGCAGTCCATGGAGATAGCATCCGGCAAGCAAGACTGCCCCATTTTCATCATAACGAGCTCCGTTTTGGTCCCTCGCAGGCACTCTTCTCCATGTTGTCTGCGCGTGTTCCGGGCCCTGGCACTGGACGGGACCGGGAAGCCCATTACGTCTCAAACCTTCCACATCCAATTGCCTATCCTCCTACCTAAATCACGGGCGTGAAGACCACCCTATTCAATTTCCATGTGTTAAGCGCAACTCGATGATCATAACCTTCCACTCGTCTGTTTGTCCCTGTCATCCCTTCGTTAGATCCAAGATGAACTCCTCTGGAATCACGATTCTTACAAGGGTCATGCAAGAGTCGGATCCAAGGCAAGGCAAGCGACCCTAGAAACTGGAGGTCTCAGACAGGCCATGAGAAATCCTTGGTTGTTTCCCGTTGGTCTTGTATGTGAGGCATAATGCGAATTTCAAGTCCTCTGAACTTCAGAACCGCTGCCGTAAGAAGCTTTCGCGTATTCCTTGGGTTTTGAAAGATAGGGTGCTTTCGACAAAAGGAGTATTAATTGTTTGGGTGCCTTGAAATAGAACCATCGTGCTTTCTGTAACCTGCATATCGCTTACAAGAAAGTCAATATCTCAAGGCAGTTAGCGAATTGAAGCGAGCTTTCGTGGAGGCCATGATCCTTGACTCGGTAGGAGGAACAGTAGAGGAGCAGTAGGAGGAGCAGAATCAGCATGTTCTCGGAAAATCCGAACCATCTCTCCCCTCACGTCACGCCTTGCCGCCACGATCTCGAGAGTATCAGCCGTGACCTGACACGCAGGGTCATGCTGAAGCAGGACCCGGAGATTCCTGGGACTGCGGGCACTTGCTATGATGGCTTCGGTAATTTGCACCCCCGACGCGCGCTGAAGAAGATTCGGCAGGAAGGCCTCAGAGAAGTTCCTTTCAGCTGCGAAGAAAGCTGTAACGACACCCTCCGTCAGTTCCGCGCTGTCCGTGTTGTCTAGGAGCCGTGTTAATGATTCTTCGCTCAGCCGACGGCCAGGACCACCTGACATGGCTCGCTGGAGATCCACAGAGCTAACGCGGGGGTTCCCATACTGGAACAGGATATTGATGTCAATTTTTAGATAGAGAGGCGGGTCGTAGCCGCTCGTCCCGGCCGCCACAAAGCATGACTGTCAATGGACTTTGACCGTTGCTTTGTAATGGCGTTCACGTTGGCACCATACTTTAGCAGTCGACGTATCAGGGGAGCGCTTCCATGCTCACAGATGTAGTGGAACGCAGTACCAAACTGGGGCGAACAACAGTCAATATTGATTCCTTTCTCGACAAGCAATGCAATTACTTGCGGATGATCTCCTATAGTAGCAGCCAGCAAAGCGGACCCAAAGAACCCCGCAGTAGTGTTTATGTCGACGCCTTTCTCAAAAAGGAGTTTTATGCACACCAAGGTTCTCAGTTAGGATGCTAGACGTAAGGAGGACCAAGTTTTCTTTTTTCAGGGCTAGCATCTGCCCCAGGGTCTAGCAGGGCTTGCACAATCGCAACGCATATAGATTCCTCGTATGATTCCAGCTCCGCAGTGAGTTGTCTCCGCCATAGAGCAGTTATCTTTGGAAGAAATTCGCGGACGCATTTTGTTACGGGTCCTGTGACAAAGTGCACTTGCTTGAAGTCAACGCGCCTTCCAGTGTTGCAGAGAGCGGGGTGCCATACTTTGAACACTTGTAGTTGATATTTACCCCTTCCTTGATCAAAGTCCGTACGAGGGCTGGCTGCTGGTGACATGCCGCTAGATGGATGGCACATCCACCATTATCGGAGTCCCTGTCGACATCACCGCCATGTGCAATGGTCGGCTCTACCTCTGCCATGTCTCCAGAGATACAAGCCAGCTCGAGCGCCTCTTTGCACGTTGGAAGCTGCTCAAATAATAGCGTGAAAACAGCATCAAAATGCGGGAGATCGTCAGGCTTACGCGCGGCTATTAGCGCTTTTTCACAAGCTCTTCTCCTGACCATATGATCAGGTAGATGCTGGAGTAAAAGCGCAACTTTTGGCTCGGGCTTTGAGACTTCTACATGCCTCGGTAAGGGCATTGAAGGCTGGTGGCGAGCTATAGACCCATGCTCCAGCCTCGAGCAGCTGTTCCATGACTTCCAGGGTGTCCGAGTGGGTGAATCGACCAATGACTGCGGGATCACGGTAACTGCTAAGTCTTCCACGGCTGTCTGGGCTGGAAAAGCCCAATGCAGCGCGAAATACTGAGCCGGAACACTCTTGAGCACTGTGCTCCCGCGGAATCTCCGCTCCAGCCTCGATGAGGCATTGCACAATGGGCAGCTAGCCAACTTCTCTCGAGGCAGCATGCTCGATCATCACTTTGACCAGATCATACGGGCAGTACAAAATAGCCACCTGGAACAGTGTTCTGTCCGAGTCGATGCTCAAATTGGCATCAGCTCCGTGTTCCAAGGGAAACTTGGCAATGCACTCCTACCGTGCTCTAATTGCCTTCTCTGTGCTCTAAGGGCTTGTCCCCAAAGAAACCCGTGTCCTGTTTTGTGGGTTCGCTCGATTTTGCGCAAACGGGCTTGCAGTGGAGTTCTCGATGGTCGCCTTTGTGTTGGGCCAGTTCTCCGGTTGCTATCATCTCTATCGTCACTGGGGCGCCTGGAGGACCCTTTGACAGCAGCGTTAACTGCCGGTTCCTGATGGACTAGGTATTTATTTGACAGTGTCGAGGTAACCTGCCACGCCTGCTTCACAGCGACCTTGATCCAACGTAGTCTGTTTTTTCTCACCTACAATATGACTGAAGTTAATTCCAACGAATGAATATGTAGGGTCCTGTGCTTACTTACGTTTTAACTATCTTGGAGAAGAACAGTTTTAGTTTCCGGAGGCATCCCTTGCGGCCAGCAGACACGAGTAAAAGTCAACACACTCCGATGTGCCTCAATGTTTTCTATCAAAGGTGGCAGGAGATAGTCGACAATGTCTGCGTGCTCTCCCGATAAAGCTGATTGGAGTCCTTTCTTGAAGTCCTCCACCGCGAGAGCAACCCCTGGGTGTCGTGTTCGACAAGACATGCTAGGGTTTGTAATGAACCGGATCGAGAGGCCGCTTGGAACGCCCGAGTAAAAGGTCGTGGTTCAAATTGCTGAAGGTTGTGAGATAAAAATCTAATGGTGGCTAGGCTGTTGAACTCTGCAGACTTTTCCAATGTGAATCTCTGTAGCCGATGTCGTTCTGTGTCATCCACAAGCTCCAGATCATATTTGACACTGGACGCCCGGTCACCCCGGCACCCAAAGAGGACAATGGAGGAGATAGCATGCGGGTGGGATACCTTTGATTAAAAATGGCAGTCAGCATGCTTTACAGCAGAAACGGTATAGCAAACGCTTGGGTCTACCTCTTTGGCCCCTCTCCGAAACAAGTCGTTGGGGAAACTCCGCATCGAACTGATCTATTTCACCTCGTACACGGGCCTGATTGCCGTCCGTTCCCCGGCAGTTCTCGTAGGAGAGTAAGCTTTTCAGGATCTCAGTATGCTCGCTCCAAAGGCACGCTCTAGAGCTCCGACAATATACATTTGCAGGCCGATTTCCACACGCAGTACTCTTCCAGCCACATTCGAATTCGAATGTTCGTTCATTACCGCCGCCCATAGGGCCTGTCCAACAAACATGATATTCCTCCACCTGTGACTGCTTCGCGCTATCGAGAATCTTTCTGCACAGTCCCAATGTGCCCTTTGGCAGCAGAGACCTCAAAGCAGAGCCTTCGACTTGTGCGCTTTGGTCGTAGGCAATTTCGTTTCGCTGAGCACTGTAGGAAGCGCGGTCTGACTGTGATTGAGACTTTCGATTATTCGTTAGCTCATAAAGCTCAAGTTAGGGCAGCTGCCTGAGAGGTCCATAATTGCATAGTTCGCTTATTTGGTCCAAACGGTAAAATACATATGTAACCCTTGAAGACTCCGTCCTCATATCTTCACCATTGGAATTCACACAACTCCATACTACTGAACCCAGCATTAACAGAGCCGCCTATGTTCTGCCTGCGTCTTTAGCCTTCTGTCTCACCCTCGGTTGTTGGCATTGGGATAGGACCTCCTGGTGAGTCCTGCAATCTCGCAGTCAAGACCTCGACGCCTGTTTCCGTGACGAGCAAGGTATGTTCTATTCGCGATATCATATTAGTGAGCAAGCCTCGGGCACAAATGGATTTATCACCTTGCTGTACATACCAAATTGGGCAGTCCGTTTGCCATCAACAGTGACATTCGTCCAGTCATCCGGCCAATAAATCTCCCTCGGTTTCCCCAGCGCAAGAATAGGTTCAATCGTAAAGGTCATTCCGGGCTTACATACACCGACGGCCTTGTTCTTGCCATAGTGAGGGATCCATGGCGGCGGGTGGAATTCCTTGTTGATTCCATGGCCACCCCAGGTAGTAACAACATTGCAGTTGCGGGAATTCGCATGCTTCTCGATCACACGACCAAACTCCCGGATTGGAGTGCCGGGCTTGACGAGCTCGATTGCTTTGTCGAGGCATTCGCGTGTCGTTTCGATTACTCTGACCGAGTCGGGGTCTGCCTTGGCTCGGTCGCCGACGTAGTATGTTTCGTTTACGTCGGCGTGGTAGCCGCCATGGTAGAGTGAGATGTCGAGATTGATGATGTCGCCATCGAGGAGGATGCGCTGGTCGGGGATACCGTGGCAGATCACTTCATTTACAGAAGTGCACAGCGATTTGGGGAAGTGGTTGTAGTTCAAGGGTGATGGATATGACTGTCAAGATTAGGAAAGTGATTCGATAAACTTCAACCGAGGGCTAGCCTACCTCTCGCTCTACGCAAGCTTTGTGGCAGACCTCGTCTAGTTAATCTGTGGTAACCCCCGGCTTGACAGCAGCGGCGGTGATATCTAGCACCTCTCGAGCTAACCTGCAAACCTTGCGCATTGCCTCCTGGCCCTTGGCGTCTAAAATATCAATCTTCGTCCTGCTTAGGCGTCGCTCGGCCTTTGGTACACCATCCGCGGCCCAATCAGGGTGCTTTATTGACCTGGGAACCATTCGCATGGGGGACAGCGGGTAGACCGGTCGAACAGTGCCCGTGAAGGCGATTTGGGGGAAAGGATTATACAATCCGCTCCCTGGGTCTGGGTTAGAAGTGAGTCCTGGAGGGACAATTCTGCGGACGGTACCATTGTTTGATTTGCCATCGGCCGTTTTGTGGATGGTTTTGTGTTGACTCTAAGTACCACAGAAAACCCATTAGCTCCCAGTACTGTGGAGTTTAACCGGACGGAAATCTAGGTAAACAAACCCAGTTCTTCTTGAAGCAGTCCTGAGAGCAGAAATAGCTGTCTTTGATGCCGATCTTCAGACAGGTCGGACATTGTAAGTCTCCAGCATCATTCTCACAGTCTACACCCAGGCACTTTCTGGTGCCCGACATCGCGAGAGGTGGGTGTTCTCTGGATGATATGTGGTTGTAGTAAGGTTTTCGCCTGGGGAACTGATCCAGGGACCCCGCCAGCTCCACGAGATCCACGAGATCCAAGTAGCACTAGCGCCATGCTAACCTGAGCGCACGAGCCACTCTCGGGCTGGCTCTGGGCGTTGGGGTGGCTGCCCGAGTGCCTTCCAAGCACACAGTTCCAGATACCCATCTACCCTCCTGCGTAGCTCGACCCAAGAGTAGAAGCGTAGACGGCCAGTTCGCCAAACACCGAACATGAGCGGGGCTCTTGGTTGTGCCACCCACTCGGGCCGCAGATTGCACCCTGCAGATCATGCAAGCCTACTTAGTAGAGTCCATAGCCCATGTCAGACAGCTCTCAAGGTCCCCGGTCTCGTCAAGGTACTACCAGATAGAACACTTGTTCTGCCCACCATATCGGATCCCAAAGGTGCGATGGGTATCCACTTCATCGCGGGCTGGTCTGGGCCTTGGAAGGGCTGTTGATTGTTGACGGCGAATCGCTGTTGCTCATCTTCGAACTCTGGCAATGAGCTTAATTGGTCTTTTTTAACATTCAGCCGGGGTCCTCATCTATAATTGTGGCTTCCACACTGCATCGTCGCGGAAGCTATATGATGTAGGAGGGATAGATGACGCCATACGGTAGACGAGGCCCCGCATATGCTGATTTGACCCCGCACATCGCGCAAGATAAGGCAAATACATTCATCTGATGACTGCACTTCACTTTCACAGTTCAGCCACTCCAGCAACCATGGGACAAGACAAACCCGTAATCGGCATCCTCTCTATTGGCGAAATGGGCCTCGGCATCGCAAATCTCCTCATCAGCCACGGCTACCGAGTCGCGAGCTACGTACAAGATAGAAGGTACATAATGTCTATCAGCCAGGATCTCCCATTATACAAAGCAGCTAACATCAAATGAAATAGCAAACGCACACAAGAACGAGCAGCTTCAATACCTATTGAGTGCGTGGCCTCGCTCCAAGCCCTCGTCCAGCAATCTACCGTCATCCTGTCAATCGTGCCTCCGAAAGACTCCGCCTCAACGGCGCAGAGCATTCTTGACAATTCCCCAACCTCTGAGAAGGAGCCTACCTACTACCTTGATCTCAACGCCACTGCGCCCTCGCTCGCCAAACATACAGCCGACCTCTTCAGCGCAAATGGAAACATCATCTACATAGACGGCGGGATCATCGGCGGTCCACCGACCCCCAATCCAAATCCAACCTCCAACTCATCAGAACCACAGGACACCTGGACGGAACCGTCCCTCGTCACTTCAGGCCCGACATGCCTCCCCGATACAGAAGTCTACAACCACCTCACCGAAACCCTCAACATCGAGCACATCTCACCAACCATCGGCGCAGCCTCAGGAACAAAGCTCTGCTTCGCAAGCATGACAAAAGGATTCTTCGCGTTGGCAATCCAGTCATTTGTTACGGCGGAGAAAATGGGCGTTGCATCTGATTTGAGACGGTACATGGAGAGGCATAATTCTGCGACGTTGAAGATTGCTGAGAGGGGACTTGTCGGGATGCCACCGAAGGCTTGGAGGTGGGTTAATGAGATGCAGCAGATTGGGGGGATGATGGAGGATCAAGGGGGGTTTCGGAGAGGGTTGTAAGTCTTCTCTCCTTTCTTTATTCCTGATGTTATGGCTGATGGTTCGTCTTGTAGGTTTGAGGAGATCGCGGAGGTGTATAGGGTTGTTACGGAGGATACGGCGCTAGGTCTGGAGCAGGCGGAGAACAGGGAGAGAGGGATGACGGTGGAAGATGTTGTTGCTGTCATGAAAGATGGGATGGATGCTACGAGGCAAACGAAGGAGAAGGCAGAGTGATGGGTAGAGTATGTACCAGCCTGGCCAAGAAGATCGGTGGATCACCCAGGTTGACTGGGTCACTGGGAAATGGTATAGGCTTGAGAATGCAAAAAACGGCTGCCTTACACGGTTGCACTGCAGTTCTCCTTGTCAGCAGGGAAGGGGCGTACATCTCTCACATTTTCGAGACACCAGTCTTTTATGAATGGCGCCAGGTTAAGTATCCCGATAACTGGGACGAGAACCTCATTACATACAACCCCGACTCACCCAGCTCCCTAGACGATCACCCAGCAGAAGGCCTAACTATATAGCCTGCGAAATCCCCCAACCCTCCACCAACCCGCCGCTCGTCAACGAATGGCTCTTCTCAAAAATCACAAACAGGTGCCACGAGAAGATACCCAATGGCAAGGATATGTTCGACAAAAGACAGCAAACCAATTTCTTGGACGGCAAGTACCTCCGACGGTAAACTCACCTACCACGCAGAAGTCATCTGGTATGAGGGCTGCGAAAGCCTCGCCGTCGCTTTTACTGTCTGAAGAGACGGAGGTGGCGTCGGAGGCTTTGCGCTTTTTGGAGTTGGGGTTGGGGTTTGCATTTTCGGCGTTGGTTGTGCTTGTGCTTGTGCTTGATGACGCTCCTCCTAATCTCAACTTTGCCGTTGAGGGTGGCGATTAGGTCGGGGGTTGGGACGAGGCCGTGCCGGGTTACTTTGGCGATGGTGTCTGCTAGGGTCATGACCTTTGCCATTTTGGGTGGGTGTTTGGTGGTGTTGGGATATGATGGGGAAGAGGTAATAGGGATAGGGGAGTATACATAGGTCGAGGGGGACTCGTTATCGGCTTATCTTATCGGGGGTTAAACAACGCGTCGGAGATGCGGGGTCATGCGTTGGGACCTGTCATATTCTGGGGCCACGAAGTTACCGTCTACGTAATTGGACTCCGTACGGAGGCGAGAAGATGTTTCAAGGTACATTAGGTAGGAATACATTTGTTCAATATTTACTCTCATCATCAGGATTGCAACAGGGGTATTAATTCAAAAGCCAAGGGTCGTTAGAAGGTGTCATCGTGGGTAGGAGTCAAGACAGGCTCGAGGGTATATACAGGGTAGGTAGGATAGAAAGAACATGGAGAAGAGGATGGACTGAGGTGAATAGACTGAGTGAGCTACGCAATCTGTCTTTCCAGACTGCGCCCCGGCCCAGGCGTAAGGATGGGCGGTAAATTCTGATACGGGTCTCTGAGTCCACGACTCGTATGCACGGTGCCGACGCTCTGATCGTCGAGTCGCATTCGCTGAAGATCGACGGGAAGTTGATCAGGTAAGGGGAGAGGGGCTTGATACCGCGGGTTCTGAGGGATAGGTTGTTGCATGTAGAGCGACTCGTCGGGCCGGCCAGGAAGAGTGACATTTGTTGCCTGCAATGTGCGAGCGATGTCCTCGAGGAGGACCTCCATCGGCGCGATGTAGGCCGTTCGACTCTTATCGGACCAAGCTAGGACAGCGCCACAGACGCGGCCGGTGGACTTGTGGAAGACCCAGGCGCCAGAGTCACCGGGGACTAGAAGCAGTCAAGTCAGCATGAGAAGAACATGAGTTGGGTGGTTGGTGAGCTGCACTCACTCACCTCCAAAGTTCCCGTCCACCCCGAAGCTTGTGGAGAATGTGTGCCGGCCATGGAGTTTGACTATCGTCATTGCTTTTGAGATCTGTCCTGTTTGTAAACCGCTGGTCCGTCCGCAGCAGTGGACGTCCATACCACCGAGTTCCTCTAACCGCGCAATGTCGTTCAAGTGAATGGGGATTCGTTGCTGTGGCGGGATTGGCTCGCCCAATCTCCGTCGCGCTAGTGCGACTGGAGAGAGCGAAGGTTTGTCATAGACGATATTACGCGCGTCCATGCGATCATCGTTGATCTTTATCAGAGCCCAGTCAATTTCATGTCTGAGCCCTTTTCGCGTCCAGCGGCGAACACCCGATGATGCATGGACGTACCCAAAAGTGTGAGAAGCAAGATGCTCGTCGTCTCGATCCTCCGGGCTTGGAAAGAAGTCTTCGCGGACGTCATCAATCGCAGGCTGCGTGACATAAAGAGCAGGCTCTTCTCCTGGGTCGATTCCAGCAGTGTCTCCAATTGAAGCTGCATCTTCGTCGTCGTAACCAAAGTCATCATCGCCCTCGCCCTCGCCCTCGTCCGATGAATACCCTTCAGAGAGAGCAAAGTCGTCGTAATAGTCGTCGCCATCCTCATCGTCAGAGATCTCGAACTCAAAATCACGCTCAGATGGGTCTTCATCACACCATGTGAATTGAAGCTGTGGGTCTTGAGAAACCCTATCACGGGGCCAGTTTGCGCATGACCGAAGAGGAGTGTCATTGACGGCTTCATGTAAATCTTCCGCATCCTCTTGGTCACTGGGAGCTTCGAGCATGTGGTGGACTGTCATACCATAGGGGACACCATCAACTAGGATGGCACCACCGTAAGACACGGGAGGGAGATGTTCATCATTCATGAAGGCACCGATGGAGGCACCGCAGAGAGGGTACTGCTGATAGCAGGGATTCGGGTCTTGTGGAGGTGGAGGGGCCTCAATTGTGCTCTGAGGCCCGGTTCGCGCCGGCCGACGACGCTTCTTGCGCGGGACTTTTGATCGCTCAATGTCTCCGCGAAGCACAAGCAAGTCCCAATCCTCTCTCTCAAGAGGGAAATACCTCTTGAGCGCAGCCCTGACCTTTTTCACGCTAGCACACGTGATGCAGATTGTCGTCTTTGCGTTTTCGAGTTCGTCACCAGTCATCATGAGACTGACGCCGCAAGATTCCGACGAATCTTTCAAGATCTTCTGTAGAAGCTTCCTTAACTTGGGTAGCATCTGGAAGTTCCACTCGTTAAGATGCTCTTGGGGGATCTCAACAGTTGTGAGTTTCTTGAAGGTGCGCTTTTTCAGTTTTTTCTCTTCAAGACCAACCCTCATCAACTTCCTCTCTGGAACAGGAGGAGCGACAGGCATTGGGTTCCGGGTTACCGGTGTGGGTGCTTTGAATTCTCGTGCAGCTTGCTTTGCCGCATCAGCCTCTGAACCAGGAACCAGGGCGAGAGGTAGACAATCATCCAGCTCTTCAGCCCCCGGGGCGGAAAAGATATCGATCCTGCAGCATGACCAGGTAATCTTGCAGAGTGTGTAAAGGAAGTTCATGGAGAAAGCAAAGGTGCTCTCCGGTGCCGAGAGATCCAAGACGGGGTAGTGGAAGGTCTGAGGAATCCTCAGGTTGAGGTCATCAAAGGGCTGAGTCGAGAGGTGGAAGTTCGGGGCGTCGAGACACAGCTGGACCACATGGATATACGCACTGCCGCACTTGGGCCCCAGCTTTTTGAGATACATGCTCTCGACTCTTTGCTTGAAGATAGAGTTGTTATATTTCAGCTTCCACAACCGACTGATAGGTGTCCACAGACCGATCTCCATCAGGACCAAGCCGAGAGAGTAGAGGTCGTAGGCCCAGGCTGCATCATCGTTGGTCGACCTCTTGTCGTCGGGATGGCGGTACATGCTCTCAGAAAGTGGCTCAGGGGATGGGTTGTTCCCAGAGAACTGGGCAAAGGACGTAAGGTAAGGACGGCGGAGGTCATTGGTGAGCCCAAGTTCGTTTTGGTTTGAGCTTGTCAGGCCGGGGAAGATGAGCACGTTGCTGCTGTTGATGTTGCCGTGAACAAGGTTCTGGCTGCGGAGCTGCAATACAGCCATCAAGAGGTCATAGGCAAGACGGAACCTGGTCTCCAAGCTTGGTACAGGGTGGTCTTCGCCCATCTGAAGAAGGGAAACCAGTGGCTTGGGCTTGAGTCCATTGAGAAGCTCAGTGGGATTTTGGAGGAAGGGGAAGTAGTCGATCGGCATTTGGTATACAAACGCATATCGAGAGTTGGGTCGGTCAATGTAATAACCGAGGAAGTTCAAGAGGCCCAGATGAGAGACTCGCGCATCCTGAACCAGTTGCTGAAGGGTTTGGTGTACGTTGTCTAGACGTGTATCTTCGGGGTAAGGAGCGTTGGAAGATGCATCAAGGACCATGGGCGTATATTCAACCAAGATACTGACAGTGGAATCCTTGATGTTGTGGGGGAAAGGCAGAGCTGACGTTTTCATGCGGCCGAGGACTCGAGAGTTCGTCGAGGCAGCCACCATCTCATACGGGGGCGGGTTATTGTCGTGGGATGCACCAGTCAGTTGGAGCGCCGATCGATCAATGAGGTAGCTTTTTGATTCGACAAAAGGCTTGCTGAAAGACCTCTCCAGTTGTGGGTGCTCAAAGACGGGCGATTGAGTGACGGCATTGAGGTTTGTGAAGGGAGAGTACTCAAAAGCCTCCTTCGACTTCGAAGTTGGCGAGCCTTGATATCTCTGCGAACTATCAAAAGAAGCGCCGTGATATGGCTTGGAATCCTGAAGCTTTGTGCGGCCGGGCTCACCAGAGCCGGTCTGAGGAGACGGATAGGATCGGGTGCGGCCCTTGCCCGAGGGCTGTGCGCTGGCGGTCATATCGCGACGAGAACCGGAAAGGTCGTAAAGAACATCGATGCATGCCGTCAATTCAGTAAGGAGAGTCTTGGAGCGATTGATCTCAGCAGTAGTCCAGTTGGTTTTGTTCGAAAAACCGCCAAGACTATCCGCCGCAGGGGATTCAGCTTTCCCACTCTTCGACGGCAAATCAGACGCTCCCTTATTCTGTATACGTTCTGCCTCACTAAGTAGATTCTGAATCGAGGACATAACACTCTCCACCACATCGCTGAACCCGGCCTGCATCAACGACTCGTCGATATCGTTCGGCTGAGCGGCGCTCGCATCGCTCCAGTCTAGACCCCATGCCAGAAGCCTGTCCTTCTGAATCACGAAATTGCGGTTGATCGAAATGAGCTCGGGGTTATCGACAGCATTGGACGCGGTGGTGACGCTCTCACAAGATGTCTTCGTGTCGGTGTACATCTTTGTGAGGCGGCGCTGGAGGTATGAGCCCCCATGGCGCGGGAGTACGGACATCTTGGCGGGAGGCGAGCGTGGGGACGACTCGACGGATGCGGGGGGTTGGTTTCAGCACATTTCAGGCGTGAGCGCGGTGTCGCTGGCGCAGATGCAGAGATACGATACTGGCGATGGAGATCAGGGCATAGATGAAGAGATCAAGAGCAGACTGCAAGAGAGGAGCAGGTTCGAATAAGAATATGGAGGGTGGGAGGGAATTCTGTTGCCTAACCAATCGGGAGTGGCGAGTGGTGCAAAGCCTCATTGCCAAGCCACAGATCCGCATGTGTCACGTGCCAGGCAACCACTTTGCTTGAATGGCTCAGCGTGATTGGTCACTGTGGGGAAACCTTACTCTGGTGGAGCCGATCTGTAGCTTGAATCTCACCTCACGGACACGGACACTTGACAGTCCTATTGCCTCTGAATGCAGTGGCCTTCAGACCCTGCAGGCTCCAAAGTAAACATCTGAACATGTCTCACCGCACGGAATGATTCCACAATGTCCATGGATTCTCGATAAATGGAAAGGCCTTCCGCAAGCATCTACCTACCCGCTACGAACTGAGACAGGCAGAACAATTCCTATCATCCCAACTGCCACTGGCAATGAGATTGTGGTCATACCATACGACCGAACCAGTAATGAGCTCGCAGCTGTTTCAAGGATCGCCCTCGAAAACATGATCAGGACACCAATGAACTACTCGCCATGCTCATAGCTCAGGCCTGACTCTCGTGATCTAGATACGGCCTCATAAGATATCGCATACTACTACTACTACAGGCTGCGACTAGTCGACCCGAACTTGTGGGTCTAAGGGTTCAGACGCGTCATCATAAACCCTAGAAGGTCGGAAGGTTGGTGCTTGATTGCTGGAGCCTGGGCAGATGCTGGCAGCTGCACATATGACCAAGGCGTAGGACCTATCAGCTGCTTGTTGCTCTATGGAGTACATGGATATTGCAGTCTGCAGAGCATGTCTGCTGCTCTAACATCTCGACTTGCTGACCCGGTCAGCGAGCATGCATCAACCTGTCCCGATTGCTGCCGATATACTAGGTTGGCCTTTTGTTATACTCCCAACGAAGGGAGCACTCATGGCTGCTTCTCCGGTCTGTTCGTCTCATCTTCATTTACGAGAATATGTAAACCTATACCAGGTAAGAATCAGCCCGTCACCATATGCTACACCAACTTCTCACTCGCGAGCCCTAATCTACCCCCTCACCACCTCGGCAGCAGCCCGTCCAGTTCTCCGTCCAAAAACAGCCCCAGACGTAAGCCCACTCCCCCCAGGATAATTATCATAAAACAACCCCCCCAACATCTCACCGGCACAAAACAACCCAGGCACCGACTTATCTGTCGCCGCAGAAATCACACCCCCAGTCTCCGGTTCAACAGCCAACCCGCCAAAGGTAAAGGTTACACCGCAGGTCACCTTGACAGCAACATACGGGCCCGTCGTAAGCGGCGTCGCCCAGTTCGACTTTGCCAGGGATAGCTGTTTTCTGCTAGACTGCGTTGAGAGACCATCCTTGACAGCGGGGTCCCATTTTCGGTCTGGGTTCTCCACCTGGAAGGCAGCAACGGCCTCATTATACTCTGCTATCGTATCAAGAAACCGTTGAGGATCCCTAAGTCCACGCTTGACACACTGACTTGCCAAATCCTCAAGAGTGTCCCCAGTAATCCTCTCCACAATTTCATCCCTGTACTCCTCCCCACGTAACCAAGGCGTCATAGTCGCATCCCAAACCTGAAACGCCGCATGCCCCGGCTGAGCTAGAATTGCCCGCCCAAATATAGCATACGTATAGTTCCGCATATCAACGCCCTCATCTACAAAGCGTTCCCCGCTAGTATTAAGCATGAGGCCGAGCGGGTACCCCGATTTCGTAAACTCATTGGAGATCTCCCTATCCCCGGAGTTATTAGGCGCATTCGCGTCCCACGCAACAGAGTGACACCCGCTCCAGTTCCCCGCTGCCTTGGCGTTCGCATCACGCAGGGCCATTTCGAGGACTAACCCGTTGTTATACGGTGTACCTCGAACTTTAGCGAAGTCCCACCCAGGCCCGAGATACTGGGCTCTCATGCGCGGGTTCGCTTCGAAGCCCCCCGCTGCGAGGACAACAGCTTTTGTTTGTATTTCGTGGTCCCCCGTAGAATCCTCCACAATCACAGATCGTATGCCCCTGGTCTTGGAATCAAGAACAAGCCTTTTCGCAGCCGTCTTGAACAAAATCTCAACACCTAACCGCCTCGCAGCAGCAATCTCATCACCCACAAGCCCCTTCCCACCATCCTGCGTCTTGAGACACATCCCGCCCCAGAACTTCCACCGGCCCTCAATTTCATAAGCCTGCCGGTTAAAGCTGAGCTGAAACCTCACCCCATGCGAAGCTAACCACTTAACAGCCTGATTACTCTCCTCCACCAGTTTCCCCGCAAGGGCTGGGTCACTGCGCCCCAAACAAATCCTCTCAATGTCGCCCCTAAAATCATCCGCTGTGTAAGGCTGCATATCAATTCGCGACGCGATCTCGTCATCGATATTATTGACCAGCGGGAGGACGTCACCTAGGCCGGCGTGCACTGTGCGGAATGCGCCTGCTGTGAAGTAGCTGTTTCCGCCGGCCCAGTGGGCGGGGCAGGAGTCAATTAGGAGGATGTGTTTTGCGCCGTTTTCGGATGCTGAGAGGGCGGCGCAGAGGCCTGCGTTGCCGCTTCCTATGACGAGGACGTCGACTGAGGATGGGGGTGTGGATGAGGGCATTGTGGAGAAGTACCAAGTGGTAACGGAATTGGGAGTGAGGGGGTGTAGATGGAAAGTGAGGGAATCGATGGATACGTGAGGATTAAGCCTAGAGACAAGTGCGCTGGAAGAAGGACAGAGAGTGTGGAGTAGACGTAGAATCTGCGGTAAGATCGCACCTTGGCTTCTTTCTAGTAGTCCCGGCTATGGACCTCATGTATGGAATCTGTCTCCATCCGATGTTCGGCAGATGAATATTGCGGAGAAGCTCCGACTGCGATGGAAGCGATCGTGGGGTACCTCATCCAGGATGAGAGTCTCCCACAATTGGCTGGTTCCTTCTATTATTCTACTCTTAAACCGTTTCTACAATGTGCCAATATAAATGAAATGATCCATTCTCTCAATTGAAGGGCTAAATAGATACAATGCAAAACTATATGCAACAAACAACCGAACAATACCATATCAATATGCCGTCTAACCAGCAACTTCAAACAAAGAACAAACCACCGACAATCAGTCAATGAGTCAATCAATCATCAGACATGCCAAAATCTCCGTTTAGTAAAATGAAACGCTATGAAACACGATACTAATTAAATAAGGAAAATCACTCTCGCACTCCCAAGATAGAAGAGACAAAATGTTTGTTGAGCCAGTCTAGTTGGATCCGAGGTACTTGAGCATGGCCTCCTTCTCCTCGACGGGGAGGAAGGACAGGGCCTGCTGGATACCCTTGAGACCGCTCTCGCGGTTGGAGAAGAGGAGGTTGGAGATCTCGGAAGCGACAGCCTGGGATTTGATAGCTTCGATCTTCTCCTGGATGACCTCCTTGTTCTCCTCGTACCAGGTGGCGACGCGGCGGTCGTCGTTCTCGAGCTCGCTCTCGAGGAACGGGGTCCAAGAGTGCAGAGTGCGGAGGTGGGTGGCACGAGGAGAGTCGCTAGAGGACGCAGAGTTGCCCTGGGCAATGGCTCCGCTGGCTTCGCCCTGGATGGGAGAAGGAGCAGCACGGAGCATGCGCTTGACAATGTACTCCTCGCTGATACGGCGGCGCACACGCCAGTAGAAGAAGCGACGAGCGTTCTTCCAGGTGAGGGCTCCGCGGATAGTGTTCTTGGCCTTCATGCGGCCGGCACGATCGTGGAGATCGGCGAACTGCAGAGCGATCTGCATGTAGACAGGGAGAAGCTGCTCCTCGCGAGCGGCCATCTTCTCCTTGATCTCTTGAAGCTTCTCCTTGCTGAGGTTCTTGTCCTGGAGGGCGCGGCGGAGCTCTCCGTAGGTGGGGTCAAGGCGAGCCATGGTCTCCAGCTGCTTCTCGCGGCGGAACTTGATGCCAACAATACCCTCGGGCTCCAAGACACCACCACGGGCCTCCTCATCGGCGTACATCTCCATCTGATCGGGGTTGATGGTGGGGTCGACGACGACCCAAGAACCACCACGGAGCTCACCGAAAGGAGGAATGTAGACGAAGATGGGCTGTTCGTACTTGACGAGAGCGTCGACGATGTAAGAACCGTACTTGAGGACCTCGTTGTACATGTCACGCTGTCCACCAGAGAAACCTCTCCAGTTGGCCAGGATCATGACGGGAAGCTGTTCACCGTTGTTGAAGTCACGGAGCGCCTGGGCAGTCTTGAAGGAGGAGTTGGGGTACCAAACACCACCAGCCTCCTGAGTGATCATCTCCATAGAGTCAGGGTTGGCGGGATCAGCCGGGGTAACGTTCTCGACGGAGCGAGTCTCAACAGCGATAACACCCATGGGGATACCGCCGAGGCGAGCACGACCGACGACAACAGTGCGAGCCCAGCCACCGAGAGCCTCCTCGAACGAGCCAGCATCGAAAAGACCAGGGAGGAAGCCTTCCTCGTCGTGCTTACCCTCAATGAGCCAGCGGGTGTCGTAGGCCTGCTTGGCCGGGGGGTAGTAGCCGACATCGCGGTCCCAGGTGTCGGAGACGGGACGAATGGGAGGAAGGGCACCCTTCTTCTCGGGGACGAAAGAGAGCCATTCCACAATCTTGGCAACACCGTCAAAGTCGTTGGCAGCAGTCATGTGGGAGACACCGTTCTTGTACATGATTTGGGTACCACCAAGCTGCAGGTTGGAAGTGTAGACTTCACGGCCAAGCAGTTTGTTGATGGCAGGAGCACCAGTAAGGATGATGGGCTGGCCCTCGACCTGGATAGCTCTCTGTCCAAGACGAACAAGGTAGGCACCAATACCAACGGAGCGGCAAGTGACGAGAGTGATGGTGAAAATGTCCTCGTACGCGCGGGAAGTGGCACCGGCAATGAGACCAGAGCCCTTCAAACACTCAACACCAAGGCCATCTTTGGCACCAATGATGGTGGTGATCTTGTGGCGCTCCTCACCCTCATCGTGAATGAGCTCAGTGATGACCTCCTTCTGCTTGCTGGCGTCGAACTTCTCCTTGACCTCGGGGGTAAGGTAGAGGTACTTGAAGCCAGCCTCAGGCTTGCTAGCGTCGTTCCAGGCGACCGAGAAGTAGGGGATCAGCTCATCGGCCATACCGATACGGGCACCGGAGTTAGCAGAGAGGTAGATGCGAGGAATACCCAGCTTGCGAGCCAACTCAGTACACTTGTGGAAGAACTTGTCCTCCAGAGGACCGAAGGAACCGATCTGGAAAGTGATGTCGTTGGCGACAATGATGAAACGTCTGCCGGCAGGGTACTCGGGGGTACGGGCAGTGACAAGCCAACCAACCATACCGTGAGTGTTGGTACCAGGGCCACGAGAAATCTCGACCAGGTTGTCGGTGTCATCGAGAACAAGCTCGCTGTACTCCATGCACTCGCCAAGGGGAGGGCGGCGCTCGGCCAAGCTCGGAACCTTCTCAATGCCGCGGGTCCATGAATTCTGGAAAGCTTCACGGAAGAGCTCAGGGAAATCGTACACGTACTGAGTGCCCATAACGTGAGCCTTGTACCGCTTAGGCTGCAGCCACTCCTTGGTAGGGTAAGGCGTGGAAACAGGACGCAAGTGGTTGGCGCCAAGCTTGTTGCTACCACCAATGCTGTGGAGGAGCCATTCACCCTTCTCGGACTTCTTCTCGATGTAGAGCTCGACCTGGATGATGTATCCAACGGTGTTGCTGATGATAACACGCAGAGGGTAGGGCATGCCAGTGGCCGGGTCAGTGCACAAGATGCGGATCTCAGCACCGGTGACACGAAGGCGCCAAAGACGAAGACCGAAGCGGTCCAAGAAGCCAGCCAAAGCCTGCTCGACATCCTGGGGCTGCAGGTTAAAGACGGGAGAGAAGTTGATGAAGATGTGGTTGAGATCGGAGTTGTTGTTGCCAATGACCTCAAGGGCATCAAGAATGTCGTTCATCAGGCGGTCAGCCTCGGAGATAAGGTACTCGGCGGTGGGAATGTCGTCACGGAGACGGCCGGGGCGGACGACGGCGCGAACAAAGTATCGCTTGTCCAAAGCCTTGTCATTCTCAGGTCCCTTACCAATGGCCTCATAGACGTGGATGTTCCTGTTCTCAGTGAAGACGGGCCTGATATTGAACTTGGACAGACGGTTGAGCTCCAGCTGGAAGGCCAGAGCAGGTTCGCTGTGACGGATACTGACGTCCTCCTCGTAAGCGGGGCCCCTGAAGGTGTAGTAGCTGGGGTAGACTCCGTTCTTGCCACAGATGAATGTGACACGACGGATACGGCGAGCAAGCATCTCGTCCTTGAAGCCAGACACAATCTTGCTGATCTGAGCAACAATCTGAGCGTCATCGAGGTCCTCAATGTCACGGATGGCAACATTCAGGACACCGGTCAGCTCAGTGGACTCGCTCTCGGAACGAGGGGCAGGGCGGCGCTGGCCAGCAAGAGAGGCAGCGAGACCGTGGTCGCTGGGCTTCTTCGCTCCAGCCTTGGGGAACACTTCAAGGGCCCTGGTCAGGTACTCTTCAGCATCCTCCAGGTACTGAACAGGGAGGATAACACCCTTCCGTGGAGTCTCGTTGGGGTTGTCGTTTAGCAGGTTGGACATGTCGCTAATGGAGGCAATGCGCTTGAAGGGGTTCTGCTCAGTGGTAGGAGTGCTTGGGGTCGATGGGTGGGTAACAGAAGTCAGAGAACCGAATTCAGGCTGACCCAGCTTGCCCATGGTGAAGTCCCAGGAGACGAACGCAGGCTCACCCTGGTGGTGGTACTGCATATCCTGAATGGTGTAGGCACGGTAGGCACGGCGGACGTAAACCTCAAGAGCCGCCAGAGTGACCCACGGATCCTTGTGAACGAAGAATCGAGGCAGAACGTCGAACACGGTGTACTTGGAATCGACGACCTCCTTGAGAGAGCCAAGATCAGGCTCACGGTGGCTAAAGCCAGTCTCACCATACTGAGACTCCGCGACAGAGGAGCGAAGGATAAGCTCCATCTGGGACAGACGCTCCTCAAGAGATGGCAGAGCGCACTGGATAAGAACCTCACGCGCCTTGAGCGTAACCTTGGCAGCGGCACGCGACTCGATCTCCGTCAACTTTTTCAGAATAGCCTTGAAGTATTGGCCGACGTTCGCCATATCAGGCTGGTTGGGCCGGTAAATCGAGAGGATAGCAAGGATGAGGTCGTTCTTGGCGCCAATCCGGCTGTGTGAGAGAGCGTAGTTCACAATGGTGGCGACATCATCCTTGTGCTCCTCACGGAGGGCAAGGATACCGTCCTCATATCGGGCCTTGGGGCCGGAGAAAAGCTTCTCAACGGAGACGTAGTTCTCCAAAAGTCCAGCGAACACCTTGTACTCGTGGACCTTCAGACCCTCAAGGTAGTTGTTGATAACCTGGACCAAGGGAAGGAGGGTGGTCTTGAGGATTTCGGCATCGCCAGCGCCAACGTTCTCTTCAATGAATCGGACCATGGTCTTCTGCAACTGCCTGGCCGGGAACTCAGCCTTGCGTGATCGAGCCCGTTCAACAATGCTCTCAAGCTGAGAGTCCAACTTCTGAGGCATACGGGAGTGGAGAGCAGAAGACTGGGCGTTCCATTCGCTGTAAGGGAGCTCAGGGTCACGAAGAACCTGGATAAGTTCCTTTAGGGTGGAGTTCATGATCACCTGGTTGTCGTAACCCTTTAGGATGTTCTCCAAAATGCTGTGCAGGAGGAAGAAACGCTGGGCAGGTTTGTTACCAACAATCTGAGGGGGTCCAATCTCTGGAAGTTGCTCGGTGAAAGGGTGAGCGTGCTTGACGCGGGAGGGGTCATCAAGAGCAAGGATACCAAGAATGTCCCCAGCCTCAAGAGTGGCTCCGGGTTGCTTGATGAGCTGGACAATGCCATCTTCCGAGGCGATCAAAGGCATGTACATCTTCATGACCTCGACTTCAGCATAGGCCTGGCCGGCGCGGACATGCTCGCCGTTCTCAACAGTGAACTTCACCAGTTTTCCGGGGGAAGGAGTGCGGAGCTGAGTGGGGTCGTTCTCTTGCTCGAGCAAGCAGGTCTTGCCGTCCACGCTGAGACGGGTGGCAGCAGCTTCTTCCTTCCAGTAAACGTTGTGACTGCGGCCGTTAAGCAGGACCAAAAGACCACCGTCAGCCAGGGCACGCACGCCAACTGAGCACTTGGAGCCGTTGATGAAGAGATGGTAGCTATCAAGCCCGGCGCGCGTGGCAGTGAACTTGTACCGCTTACCCTCATAGATGAAGTCAACGGGGAACACAGTCTTCAGAACGTCCTTGGACGGAACCTGACCCTTAGAGATACCGGTGCGGTACTCCTCAAGGCGCGCCTCGCTGGCCTGGTGGGCCTTCGTGACAGCACCGCAAAGCACGGCAACAGTAGTATCGGGACGCTCAGCAGTCAGCTTGTTGGAGATCAGCTGATCCAACCAGCCAGTGGTGATCTTGTTCTCCTCGAAGGCGGGCGTCTCAAGCAGCTTGATCAGGTACTCAATGGTCGTTCGGAAATCACCACGAATGCTCAATTCCTTCAGTGCGATAACCATGTGCTTTCGCGACGCAGATCGGTTCTCACCATAGGCGAAGATGTGACCAAATTGACTGTCGGAGAAACTGTGGATACCACCCGATGTACCGACGGAGAAGTAACCCCAGACGTTGGATGAAGACCGGAAGTTCAGCTCGTGCATGGTACCACTGGAAGGCTTGAAACCCTCACCGGGGTCCTCAGAGGTGATACGGCAAGCCGTGGTGTGACCCTTGGGCTGAGGGCGGCGCTGGGTCTGCAGGCTACCTTCCTTGGAGAAGTCAAAGTCAATCTCTGCCGAGGTGTTGGGGTCGACGCCGTAGAGAAGACGGATGTCGCGAATGCGGTGCAGAGGGATGCCCATGGCAATCTGGAGCTGGGCGGCGGGCAAGTTGACACCAGTAACCATCTCAGTGGTAGGGTGCTCGACCTGCAGACGGGGGTTGAGCTCAAGGAAGTAGAACTTGTCATCAGCGTGAGAGTACAGGTACTCAACGGTACCAGCCGAGACGTAACCCACGAGTCTACCCAAGCTGACAGCGGCACGCTCCATAGACTGGAAAGTCTCAGGGTTCGCGATTGTCACTGGAGCCTCCTCAATAATCTTCTGGTGTCGCCGTTGCACTGAACAATCACGGCCAAAAAGGGAGATGTTGTTCCCGTACTGATCAGCCAGCAGCTGGACTTCCAAGTGGCGGGCGTTACCGGCGAGCTTCATGATGAAGATCGGTGACCCGGGAATTTCGTTGGCGGCGGCGTTGTACAAGTTGATGAATTCCTCTTCCTTCTCAACCTTGCGGATACCCTTACCACCACCACCTTCGGAGGCCTTGATCATGACCGGGAAACCAATCTCCTTCGCCTTCGCAAGACCTTCTTCAGGTGAGAATGTGCAACCCTTGTTGTAAACCTCGTCTTCCACAGTAACGATGCCATTCTTGTCAACCACGACCTCATCCACACCAGTTCCAGACCATGGGATACATGGGACTTGGGCGTGCTGAGCGACGATTGTGGAGGAGATCTTGTCACCAAGAGAGCGCATCGCAGAGGCAGGAGGTCCAATGAAGATGATCTTCTTGGGAGAAGCGGCAAGAGATTCCGGTAACCGGGGGTTCTCAGAGGCGTGACCCCAACCCGCCCACACGGCGTGGACGTCCATCCGCTCAGCCACATCAACAATCAGCTCGACGTTGGCATAGTTGTTGTTATTCGTGCCACCAGGGACCTGCAAGAAAAAGGTTTGTCAGCCTTTTCCTCAAATACAATCTGTCCTGCCAAGGCAATCTCATACCTCGACATATTGATCCGCCATACGAATGTAATCGGCGTTTGCCGTCAAATCTTCCGGTGTCGCCATCACTGTGAATTGAATGGCACGCTCGTTGCCAAAAGTCTCGTAGGCCCATTTTCGTACGGACCGAATCTCCTTGACGGCCGCGATACCGTTGTTGGCGATAAGGACCTGCAGGGAAAGGAATTGCGGGTCAGTTTCTGCTACCACCGCTCGAATCCTCGTATACAAAGCTCAAAACTCACCGAAGTAATGACGGAGTGACCCTCATGCTGGGCAACGAAATCCTTGACAGAGCTCGGGGAAGCAGCGTCTAGGTGGTTGCCACCAATGAAATGTGAGGGGAGGTTGTATTTGGCGGCTCTTGAGCCTCCGTGACCGTTTGTTGCACCGTCGCCCATGATTGCAGTCGTTCAGGTGTTTATTATTATGTATTAAGCGCTTCCCATGCGATATATACTAGGGTAGGGGCAGCTCGAAAGAGAAGATCGGAGAAAAAGTAAGAAAGTCGGCGAAAACAACCCGAGAGTTCCTGGAGGAAGAAGGGGGAGATACGGGCTTTCGTTCAATTCGTGAAACAAGAGGGAGGGGTGAGAGTAATCCCCAGTCGGTCACAGGAGCGGCTTTCCTGTGAGAATCGAAAAAAAAGAAGAGCCGAGAGAAAGGTCAAATAGGGAGGTGAGAAGCAGAGAGAGGGTGCGGGAGACAAAGCTGGGCTGATAGCTGAAGAAACGTTAGTTGGAGGGTCCCAGAAAAATCGGAAGCTGCCCTCTTGCCTCCGCATGCAGACGGAGGCACTGCGGATACTACTTACCACCACCAGTCGAGGAGAATGGAAGAGAAAAGAGGTAGAAGAGTAAGAAGAGGAGAAAAGAAATTGAATTCTTCTTTTCTTTTATCCCTCAAGGAGTTGAGGATATGGTACAGGAACGAGGTAGGAGAAGAGAAGAAAAAGACCGAGCTGATCAGGAACATATTGCGGATACGGCCCAAGTATTGAATCTTTCGGAGTCCGGGCCAGAAGCAATTCCACCCCATGAAAATGCATTGTTGGGCCGCCCGCGACCCTCTTCCCACCACTTTTTCTGCCCCGTTCTATACCCCTGGTCTCCAAGGTCCACTATCAATACATTTCATACGCTGAGACTCTAAGTCAAGAGGATTGGCAATTGCCAGGTTGTCTTGAGTTTAACCCCGAGTATAAGTTACTCTGGATAGACTGGAGTTGGCTCCCAGTCCGGGATTGATGATTACTACAATCTATAAGGCTGTAATTGATTTTGATACACCCGCCGTAATCTATATATCTCAACTCGTTGAACGGGCCCCATTCCACGCGCGATAATCTAGCAGAGATCCAGGAGACTAAAGTGTTGAAGTCATTTGTGCCTTGTCAGGTGAATTTCATCATCATATCTGCTGTAGTCAGCCGTGCATAAGCTGAATACTATATGTTGGCCGGAGTATAGTTTGTAGGTGTGAGATCATCAAGATTCAAGATAACTTGGAAATAGTACGGGAGTCCGGCTCGGGAGTTTATTCCTACCGTCGCATTGACAATTCCGGACGCTTCAGATGTTCCAAGCATTTGGTTTGGTCGCATTTGGAAGTTCGGTAGCTCTTCAAGGTTCCTCCAGGTTCTTTGACTATGCCAAGGCTATTGAGCGCTCCAAAGCAACACGCGATCATCAACTATTGCTCTCAAAATGCTCCGTCAAGAATCGGCAGATAATGGATATCAGCCCGTAACCCCAATACAAGGCGTACTCAGCTGCCGAGCCTACACTAACCGGTTGTGGAAATTGTTGGCACCGGACAAGTATCCCACCAATTAGCAACCCCGCATATGGTGTTCGCGTTGGGGGAGTTTTCTTCCGGCAGAGATCGGCCTCAGCAAATCCCCTTGGTGACTAATGCGACGCGAATTCACGTGACTCTGTACAGATCCCTAAGGCTGAAGCTAACCTACTCCGGTTCTAGTTCCTGGCCGATTCAGTAGTATTCATGTGATCCTGATCCTGATCCTTAATTGTCTTCTAGTCTGTGGGGGCTAAGCGTTTCTTGTCAAGCTGTCACTCTGCCTCGGTTTAGTAGTAGAATTGCGCAAGAGCACCGGTGTCTATGGCTCAATCCATTGGTCGTCCAGCGATTTCAGATAATCATTTCCTTCCGGCGTCTATCCAGGACGCAGGATCATGGCCTGTCTGTACGTCTTTCGCAAGTGCAAGGCCCGAGTTGGCCGTCTTAGGATTCAGCAGTCCGAACTCACGGCAACTCACCCGCAAACAGAAAAGTCCGTGGGCTGGATTCCGGATACAGAGCCCACACTGGCAAGCGTAACATCAGTAAATCGCACTAAGCATCATGGCATATATATTGTCATCCACCCCTGTAATACGGATGCTGATGACGTCCACGACTCCATGATATATACATATTTATGTCTTTTCACCGAGGGTATCGAAAAATATGGGGCAGGGCGAAGGTTAATGGGTAAATCTGCGCGTGTTCACGCGGTTACAAATCCATAGAAGTAGGCTAGACGTACCTGCTCCCTGGACAATCCAGCCGATATACTACACCCCATACATATGGTACCTTTGCCACGAACTCCCTTAGGGAAGATCTCAGCGGGACGGGAGAAGCCTCCAGCTACTGAGTAGGCGGTTACGGTGGTCATATCTATGTTGACGGAGCTTAGAATCTAGGTGTACCCCAGGGCCCTCTCTTGACTCTATAGCCAATCCCGAGACGGTCGAGAACCTTAAGCAGGGGTTACTTATTGTGTTGGCGCCGACCCGCATTTTCCAACCCCGTGGGGTTGAAAAGCAGACGAGTCATTACCCTAACGGAAGCCAACCTGGAGATTCAACTCGTCCAGAGGGTCGACCACACACTAACGGGACAAGCCGATGAACGGACCGCATACTGCTCAATGGTATGCCGCAGTTTCAGTCACAGGAGCGATTGTTGTATAGTTCGAGCCCGCTTTCTACCTTGTGATTCTTGACGCACAGTATGAGGTAGACATAGCTCCGTCCATGCATCGGCCTCGTTCTGTAGGCTCCTAACAATCCAATTACTGTTCTGTGATGACAGAAGCGAGGGTATGCGCCTGCGATCGCCGCACATTATCAGGTATAGTGCGCTAAGCATAATGTAGAGCTAGGTACAGGGGTGGGATTTGGGAGAGCCTCTTCTCTCTCATCAATTGCGTGGCTATATGTCGCGCCATGGACGGGTCCTTCCCTAAGGCCTTTTGGGGCAGAGCATGGGGTTCCAAGCCAGGCCTATCCAGCAAAAGAACCCGACACTTGAGACTAAGCGAAAGTCACGAGTTAACGAAATGGGGAGCCTGATATTGAAGGTGATTCTGTGCAACCAAGCTGCCCGAGTTTAGACTTTTGGCCGCAGTGCATAGAATCGAACCGGCAAAAGCTTGAATTCCTTCGGAAACCCAGTCTGCATATCAGATATAATGACTCTCATTCCTGCAGCCTCGAAGATAGACCTGAATTTTTCATTTGTCCTTGTCACGCTGCTATCCTCTTCATCGTACATATCATTTCCCTTTGGGTCAGTCGACATGTTCTCTTTCACCACCAGAATCCCAGCCCCAGTCAAAGCAGCACGACACCGCTCAATCAACTCGACGAGTTGCCGGTCATTCAAGTGACCCACACAGAACTGAATCCAGATCAAGTCATATTTCTTATCAGGTATCCAATCTTCAAGACCGAGTGTGTAGACGTCTCCAATCACATTGTCCTTCTTGAGAGCGCTCTCGTCAAGCACCTGCGTGAACTTCGCCACGGGTTCCACTGCATCCACCACTTTGCAGACGTGACGGAGGAAGCCCTCTGTAACCCGTCCAACTCCTGCTCCGCAATCGACACCGCGGTCAAGTTTCCCTTCTGTCGGACACCCGGGGATAAGACGCCGGATTTTGGCCAGGAATGACCTGGAGCCTCTCAGGTCGATGCGGGAATACCAGGGATATGGACCGAGCATTCCAAGCATGCTATTTGCTGTGGCGGGAACGCTGTTCCAATAGCCAAGAGAAGCCGATGTATTTATATTGATATCGACCTGAGTGGCTTCAGAACGACGTTCATATTGACTAGGATGTTCGGAGGACATGATTACTGAAGTTCAAGTGCGCCAATGGCACCTGCAATGTCGAAGCCAACAATTGATAACACTAGAAAAGGTCTTTGGTTTCTTTTTGTGAGCCAACCACTTCCGACAAAGGGTGGGTGACAGAAGGATTAGTAAGCTTTCGCCAACGAGCTAAACCAAGTTTGTCACGGTTGGACACCTTGGCAAAGAGACAGCACAAACAAAACATGTTCAACGCTCAGCAGCAAGATTGACAGATTTCACCTTGAGGAGGGGTAGCACATCGCAATATCTAAATGCCGACCTTCCTTACCTTGGGCTAGATGCAAGAGTTGCTAGGCTACAGCATCGACCTGTTGAATGACGCCGACGATGATGCCCCACGTTTCTACTCCAATCTCACGCCGGTTCCGGCGACTGCTTGTGGAAAGACCAAGGATGAGCTTGAGGAATAGTCAAGGATACAGCGCGACGGGGCTTCGAGACCCATCCCAGAAACACTTCTCCCTGTGTCCGGCATGACCCAAGTGAGTTATTCCAGCCCAACCGTCTCCATTGGCTCTATTGATAGGCTCACAATTCCCAAGGAGATTTCTAGTGGCCAGTACAAAGTAATTCCCCCAACGCAGACACCAGGTAGGCTAATACTCTTTCTCAGTGGATGTCGCATTTCAATATGCTTTCAATCTACCGCTGCTCTTGAATAACAGTGAAGTTGCGGGAAATGATGTCCGTGGTGAAGGTACGCTGCTCTCTTTGACTAAATCCGTGCATGGGTCTAGCTAAACGTTCTCAGATCTTACAACGCAGTGACTCTAGCCCTATATGGTCGATGTCTCGCCTCCCTAGTGTAATCCACGACAGAATCTACATGTATGCCATACCCAAAGCACGCTCCAAACAATTTCTTCCGAAACTTGGTGGGCTTGCTCTTTCTAGAGGAATAGGCGATTCTAGCGGATTTTACTATACGTTCAGCAGTCTGGGCCTCCTCGCAGTCAACAAACAGATGTGCGAGGAAGCGCTAGGGCTAGCCTATGGTAAGTCATTCATTCAAATGGAGGATATGGACCACTTCATAGCATTTGCCACCTCGGTTGAAAAGATTGGCCATGGCGATATTGAATCGATGGGCTTTACTTGGGAGAATAGAAGTGATACAACGTCTACTGGGTGCGGTGTGTGGAACCCTGGCGATGAGACTATCAAGCTGCCGACTCTCCATACGAAGCGATGTATTCAGCTTCTTGAACACTTTCGACGGCTTAGGTGTCTTCAATTGTGGCTTGAGGATGGTGTTATGAGCTCCAGAATGACACCGGAATCCGCGAACTCGGTGCTTTCCGAAGGAGACATGTGATACAGTACTGCGACAAGGCGGGGAGCCAATTAGACCTGAATGAAGCTCTCAAGTGATCCAAACAAGGGTGACATCCCAGGCGCATGGTGTATAGTGAAAAGGTAGATCAGTCAGGAGTATGTAACTTCCAGGCCAGACATGGATCCTGTGATAAATGTTACGTGGCTTCAGACGCAGTCCGACGTTCTCTCCGGCACTTGCTTTACCTGAACGAATTTGGATGTAACTGAAAGATGGCGACAAAATCTGGAGCAACTGGCTGCAGCCCCTTTACGCATTGGGCGGTGCCCCAGGGGATCAAATATTCCGGGCTTACCCCCACCAATCTTCCTGGGCGGGGTCTGGGAATGGTAGCGACCAGAGTGATCGAAGTACGCCAAATTCCTAGATGTTATCGCTTGCAAGCGACTGACGTCTCAGCAAGGAAGACGAAGACCTCCTTACCGTTCCGTCGAGGATAATGCTGACAATTGGCTCCATTCATGCATCCTTCCTTGGGCTGTTTCCCGAACGAACATCTATACACGCAATTCTCGCGGCATTTCTTACCCATGGAGATCCGGAAGTGCTACACAATGGGAGGCATGGCGGGGAACTTGGCCAACCATGCAAACCATGAGGGAATGCATGCCCACTCTATGGTTGCATCACCCACTATGTTCGGCATCCCCGGATGACCATGATTCAAGGATTCTCGATATCCTCCCGCCTTCAGTTTCTGGTGCGTGGAGCACCGTCGCGAAAGACCCTAAAGCCATTGGTACCGACACGATATATCAGAGTATTCTTCCTAAACAACAAGCAAGCCTAAAAAAAGCGTGGGAATGCATACTCAATGTGTTCCCCAAGACAGAGTGGAATGTCTTTTGTCATAACTGGCTAATCGTCAATACGAGGAGTTTCTACTATGTAGGAGCGGAAATGGAAGCTCCAGAAGATTGGAACGATGCTGTGGGCTTGGTCCCTTTCGCCGATTACTTTAACCACGCCGATGACCCCGTAATTCCCATGCCATTCAAAATGACGGCAATATCCTCTCTCTCTCTTCATTGGCACTAAACCAAAGTCTTGTGCGGCGAGTTTTGAGGACCATGAATATCATTTCAGATCAACTGGGCGCATCCGTGAGACTTCTTAGATAAACTCAACAAGCGATGCATTAACGTGCCGTCATCCTTCAGAAAAGGGAGAAGAAGTCTTGATAAGTTATGGCTCCCATCCAAATGATTTTCTATTCGTCGAGTGCAAGTATAGGCCTCATGGTCTGTGAAGAACGCACATCACTGATCCGAATCAGATGGTTTCTTTTTGGACAACGACCTGTCTGATGCTATCTTTCTGGATGACATAGTGCTTAAGACGCTCACACACACAGAGAGAGCACGCGGAGCTAGAGTTGCACAATCTCTATGGGTACGTTATGGTAACGGCCAGACCATGGCCATGATACGCGGCTAGGTTGGACTAATTCTGGATGTAGGCAATATCAAGTTACGGCTAAGGGCGTCTGCTCCCGTACCAGAGTCGTTGCAAATCTGAAATATTTAGATCGTGAGAGCTGGCGAAGGCTCGTCTCGGGCAAACCAGAAAAGGGTGTGGGTTTGGTGAAGTCGATGAACATTGTTAGGGGCTGGGTTGAGTTGTACCTCAATGAGAGCCTCACAGTAGTTGGAGCCCTGGAAAACCTGTCCAAGGAAGCGCCTGTGTGGTCTCCTACTCCTGTGATTGGGTCAGGTCTACCTATCCACGGTGCTTCCCACGGTATCGAAGAGATGGAGCCAGGCCAGACAACTATGCGAGATAGCATTAAAGTCTATGGATACTGCTTGATACACTGGATTGGATTTCTCACACCACCCTCTCAATCATGGTTTCAACCGCGGCAACGCTGTCCCCGGGGGTCTCCGTATGGAGAATTGCCACACTAAGCTTCTTGCGCCTGTGATTCTCGAACGAGGTACAATATCAGCATTGATAATAAGCGTTTCTGGACCTTCTGAACCAAAAGCAAATAGTTGGCCCAGATTACTACCGCTCGATCAATTGAGGTTCCTCGGCTGTTGTACTTGATACTAATATGCTGTATTCCAAGTCTTTCGGGTCCAGAAACCAACGACTTCAGCATCCTCTAAGCCGAATCCTGCAACACGCCTTTCAGGTTCTTTTGCTCGTATCGACTCGCCATTTTTCACAATTTCGGGCATCGTCTTAGCAGATAGAGGACGTTTGACCCAGAAACGCCACGGTACGGATCGCTGATATTCTTTCAAGTACCGTCCCAGCCAGCGTGACAATTAACGCTGGGAACGGCTTCCACAACGCGCGGGATTATATCTCATCACCCACGATTCGGTTTATTCTTTGGTCGTTCTTCTTGAGTGCTAGAAGCTTCCTTGGCTCGCCGCTCTACAAAACGTCTCTCGAGCTTAGTTACGTCGGCTAAATTCAGATTGTTGAGATGGCCGCTTACAAGAATTCGTCAACCATTGGATGATTCCATCTTTCTCGCTTCCTGACAAACGGTGGCTACTCGGGTGTTCCGCGGGACCCTGTAGAAAAGATGTCTTGGGGGATGGACTGAAAACACTTGGTCTCGCTGAAGAGTGCAAGCATCAGCTATAACCATGTCCAGCTCCAGGCTCATTGGAAGGTTTTTGCAACTTCATCAACGGGGTACGTATCCTGTCAAGATTACTGGCTATTTTCAGTCAGGCCAAGTGTAGGCCGTTCGACTGTACGCGCGCCCGTCTCGGCTGCATGCATGGTGTCCGACTATTTCCGACTAAGGCATAGACCATTCGACTTGGGGCTTGCCCCTCACGAACAGAGGCATAACGGCCTACGGCCCAGTCCCTTATTTTCCCTTATGCTCGCAGTAGAAAATCTGTAATCCGCAGTGTCGAGGTTGTTAATCGCCGAATGAGCCTCCCTTGGACTGAGCAACCATAACGGCCATACCGCACTTGAGATTGCCAACATAGTTGGTGACGAAAGCATGGCGGATTTCTTCTGCCAGAGGATAGCGGATTTGGACTCTGGGGCCTGCTCTCTTCCTTTTAGACCGAAAAGAAATTTAACTGATGTTTCTCTGGAGCGCCAGTCGCCTTTCGTGTCCGATACGGTTGAAACAGCAAATCTCGATTTTAGACAATTTCCAATTTGCCGAGCCTTGTGCATGGTCGAGAAATGAGGCTATTCATTTGATAGATGCCGTGCTGCTAATGCGATAGAATAGAAAGCAGGAATTTAGGTACCTACTTAGCTGATTAGAATCCAAAGCGTGGTGTTTTCAGAGTGCAGTCAGCCACTGTATATTCGCGACAAAACCTTAGATCGGCAAGAGAACCCACTACAGAGTGTGTATCAAGTAATCTTAGTAGATGATCAATTTCAAAGTCACTGGGTATTATAACGCCTAAAGACAACGATACACAGGACCAAAGGTACAACCAAAGAAATGAGCGCTGAGAAACAGCTTGGACGCCGATGGGACCTTCAACTTTGAGGCTGTGGTCCCCGGCAACAACAAGAGTGCCACACTTCAGATACAAGTCTCTGACTGTACAGGCATGCGGCGGTAAATGTAACATGAAGCCAGTCTATAACCAACTGGAGCAAACAACCTTTCCAAGGTACTCCGAGGTTGGGATCTTCCAATAACACCGTGAACCCAGCAATTGAAAACCGGCGTATACAAGAAGGCTCGGAAAGTGATTCGTATCCTGAACAATCAAAGGTGATTAAACTGGTCAAGGGCCATGTAATGTTGAAAATGCTCTAATGCACGCGTAACGAATCAGAAAGTCTCTCCCAGATCACCCGCTGTCGGCTTCGACTGGGGCGGACCCATCGTATTCTGTCGACGTAAGCTCCGGGGAGCGGGAATTCCAGAGACGGTCCGTTTCTTTACTCCGGTAGGGGTTGAGAACGATGGGAGACGGCTAGGGCGCGTCTCGCTGATCTTCGCCCGTGCAGCCATCTGTTCCGCAAGATCTTGATCTTCATCTTCATCTATGAATGACATGCCGTTGATCGGAGTGGACTGCCCCGCCGGGTTGCTCAGTGACGAGCGCGGTCGCCGGCTTTCAGTGATGGGATTGGTGGAATAGTGGCCCAGCGGGGTTTTTGTACGGCTTTGGCGGCTTTCTGGGCGATTTGAGGGTGTTACACTGGGGTGAGTGCTGTGGCTGAATGAACTGGAAAAGCTCGTACGACTGCTGGGGCGGCTGTCTCCTTGGGTTCTATACGACGGGCGACTAGAGGTGACGTAAGAAGGGTCGCCATCTCTAAGAGACGAGCTGAAGCTGCTGCCGCTCATCCGCTTGCGAGGCTCCCGACGCATCGTAAGGGTCGACGCGCCAGGACTGTCAGCAAGAATAGAGCCTGCGCGCGAGGATGCTCGAGAGCCAGTTTCTGACGGTGGAGGTAGCTTGGACTTGGCTGATTGAACCCTCTCTTCCAGCTTTTGCATCTTCCCAATGAGGCCGCGAATTGTATGTAACGAGCCAGATTTGGGAATTCCTGACGGGCGATTCGCAGTGTTATTGGTGAGGTTATTGCTCTGCTTGGACAGACTGGGTCGGGAAGCGATTGAAGGGGTTGAGCGGCCGTTGCTGAAAGCGAAAGATGTAGCTCGAGAATGAGTCTGGAAGCGTTGTGGAGGCCTGTTGCCATACAATGACCGCGTTCCAAATGATTCGGATGCAGAGGCTTTTTGAAGGGGGAACCCCGACGGCGCATTCAACGACTTGCGCATACTGGTCGACGTCTCGGAGATGGGAGGCGATGGCGGCGTTGCAGCTGCAGAAGCCAGCGACAGCGACAGCTTGGTCGGGGGTGTTGTGAATAAAGGAGAAGACACCGTCGAGTGCCCGGGAGAACGGTCGAAAATTTCGGGAGTATGCGGCGTTGATGGACTGCGACCCAAAGGTGCTGGGCGACGTCGCCGGTTTGGGTTCCGCAGCTTCTCTTGAACAATCTCGGTTTCGATCTTCAATTCGTTCAATTCGTCGCGTAGGCGCTGGTTTTCGATGCGCAAATTCTCCCGCTCCTGCTCACCGTGTTTGACCTCTTCCTCTAGAAGAACACCCCTCTCAATAGCCATATTGAACTTGGACTCCATATCCTCCAGGGATGAAGTTGTGTGGCGGTGCTGGCGTTCGTAGTCATCATTGACAACTTCGGTGTCCCGCAGCTTCAGCTGTAATGACAAATTGGTATCTCGCAGCGATGTTATCTCTTTCTGTAGCGCATTTTGGGCAGTACTGGCTTCCGACTTGGATTGCTTGTATTTGGACTAGAGGAAGAGGCGATAAGTTTGGGGTCGTTGGTGCCAGGAAAAAAGAAGCCAAATCTCACCTTCCATTCATCCACTTCATATCTCAAGTTGTCCACCTTCTCTTTCAGTCCCCGCTCACGCTTCTCGGAAGCCTCAATTTCCTTCTCTAACTCCGCCTCCAATTCGCGACTGGACGCCTGGAAATCGGCAAGTTCGGACTCAAGCTGCTCATACTGCTTTTTGTAGTGTGCAAGCTGATCCGATCGAGAGCTAGTCCCGTTGGTGCTTTTGGTAGAGGGTTCATCGGCGGAAGGCATCGTGCCCACACCAGGCAAGGCCGGTGTAGGGGGCGCACGTCCCAGGGGTCCACGTCAGAGGATCGTTAATGACGATGTATCGATAACGAGCAGACGAGCGGTTATTGAGCGGAGTCAAGCTTCAAAGGCCAGAAACCGCTCGTCTATCATATATGCAGTACCCGTGTTCTGTTGCAGAAACCGCGATGTACGAACGGAGACGGTGGTTGGAGGGGCCGAGGCGGTGTCGCAGCAAACGGAGAGATGCGACGATGAAGGAAACAGGAGGTGGCGAACGAAGATGAGCATAAAAAGAGGCGGAATGCGCCCGAAGTCGACTTACCTTGAGCGCATCCCTCGCAACGGACGGAGAGCAGTTGTGGTTGTGTCGTGGTTGTGGTCGCGGTTGCGGAGGGGTTTTGTTGATTTGATGATGTTGGGGGCAGGAGATGTGATACACACCCGGGCCTGGGAACCATAACCATGTGGATGCGCTGTGACCACGGGAACAACAACACTGGACTAGGCCAGCCCAGGCGGTGACTGCGGCGATCCCGCTAAGCAGAGTGGGCTTAGTTGGGTCATGTTTATCTTCAGGCATCAAGCGCGTGGCATTACTTGCGAATGTGTGGTTCTTGGTATACAAATCAGAATCGATTCCAGCAAGCTGTCGCCATTGTCTATACAATAGGTAGTATAGGACCTAAATAATGTCATGAGCAGACTATCTCGCCCTTGTTATTATTGGTCTAAAGAAAGGACTAATGTTTAAACATAGCGACTTGCCGGCAGTGTTTTGAGGTAAGATCATCCCAATTGCCACACTATATATATCCCGAGCATACATTTTGCCCACCAGTTGGCTTAGTATACGCAAGGCTCAGGCACAAGCATAAAATTCATATACTTTGCTATGCGCAGGAACCACATGATAATATCTGAAGTATATCCCTTGTATTTATTCACCCTGCCCAATGTTAATTAAAATGGGAAAAGACTGGGCGCATATGCAATTCGGCGTTGGTGGTGGTGCTGGTATTGCCACGCAGGTTGTGACTCTTACTCCCCACGAGCGGGAAGTCACGGGTCGCACGTGACGTCAACTGAGCACACACTTCTGCCTCCCTCACTTCAGCCTCGCGTAGAGGACACACGGCAAGGCTTATTGCTACCCGAATTGTCAGCGATCCAGGTGTGCGGATGTGCTATCTGGGTCCGTTTCAATAAGACGGTTTCATTTCCCAATTTCTGGTGAGTCTCCTGTTTTCGATACACGGGCCTTTGGGTTGGGGCGCTGGTCCACTCATCTCCCGACATACATCTGTTGTCTGCTATAACCACGCACGGAATGATCTCGGGCTCCCATCGTTTTCTTGGGCACTGCTTCCACGCACTACTCGGTCAACCCTGATCGGTCGGGCTGTGCTTCTGCCTTGATATGCACTAGATGGAATGGCTTCTATGTTGATGCTGATGCCCGCTTTAAAGTTTCCCAATTTTGGTGAACCGCCATGGCGGACCCCACCGATCTGAATCTCGATGCGCCCAGCGATCTTCAAGACATTCCGGAGATGTCAATGCAGCTTCTTCCTCCGCCGGAGGGGACGTTTCCAGACAAGTAAGTGCCTCTATTGAATGGGCGGCTCGTCGTAGCTAGAAATAAAGGCTCACATAGTGGTGTACCAGGAATTCGCTCCTTGCCTCTGTGCAAGCACATGCCAAAGCCCATGGATACAATGTGGTAGTCAAATCGTCCAGCACGCCCACTGAAAAGAAGCCCGGGCGGACGGCCAAGGTCTGGCTACGATGTGACCGAGGTGGGCACTACCGTCCGCGGAACGGTCTTACTGAAGAAACGC
Organism: Aspergillus undulatus; assembly: GCF_047715775.1. Lineage (NCBI taxonomy): Eukaryota > Fungi > Ascomycota > Eurotiomycetes > Eurotiales > Aspergillaceae > Aspergillus > Aspergillus undulatus. The sequence goes on from NW_027396663.1 coordinate 84,398, forward strand.
GGAAGCGAAGGCGCACGTCCCGTTTGATGGACTGTCCGTTCATGCTAGTTGCAGCTGGAACTCCTGGCATTTGGACGCTGACCGTCTTGAACCCTACGCACAACCATGGCCCGATCGTTGAGAAACCACGACAAGTCCCTCATCACAAGGTCCGCAAAGGACAGATTGCTGCCGTTCCGTATGACTGGCCGCATGATGCGACGCTCACGCCGTACACGACTGCGCTAGTCATCATCGACATGCAGAAAGACTGTCAGTATCTCGATGAAGTGCACCTCATATACACATCTTGCTGACTGAAAGCAGTTTGTGCACCGGGTGGATATATGGAGTTTCAGGGCTACGACATATCACCTGCCCGAGCATTAATACCAAAACTCCAGGAACTCCTAAACACATTTCGATCTGCTGGATTTCCGATCTACCATACGCGCGAAGGTACTTCCCATCTATCTCATCAACAATACCCAAATCTGACCTGATAATCCAGGCCACCGACCCGATCTATCAACTCTCTCAAGCCGAGAAGCATACCGATCCCAGAACAACCCATCTGGACTCGGAATCGGCTCTCCAGGCCCTCTAGGCCGCCTCCTCATCCGCGGCGAACTAGGTCACGACACAGTCGACGAACTATATCCCCTCCCCGGCGAACCAGTAATCGATAAACCAGGCCGAGGCGCATTCGCACACACAGACTTCGAGCTCCTCCTCCGCAACAAGGGCGTCAAGAACCTCGTCATCGCGGGCGTGACGACAGATGTATGCGTGTCCACAACAATGCGCGAGGCTAACGATCGTGGCTTCGACTGTGTCGTTTTGGAAGACGGAACTGCAGCCGCCGAGCCGGGACTCCACGTAGGCACGATCGAGTCGGTGAAGGCGGAGGGGGGGATCTTTGGCGCAGTCGCCAAGTTGGAGGATGTAGTGCGCGCCGTGGAAAACTTTAAGGCTGTCACTGTGAAGAAGCTGGCCCCTCAGATGACATCTTGATTTCTGGCCTTGTTTGGATGTGAAATAGTCTCGCGTTTAGCCATTTCGTCAAAAATGAATATTCAGGCATACCAGTGTGAAACTCGCACCACAAACGCCTCGCCAACAAAACAACACAAGCCTCATAACATAACATAAACAACATAAGAATCTACAACCACTTCCTCCCCGCAGCCGAAACCTTCGCCCTAAAAACCGGACTTCTGATCTCCATCCCGCGCCGATAAAACGGACTCATGACCGTCTTGACATACCCCTCATAAACCTCCGTCATGAACTGCCTCACCGCCTCCTCAGTCTGCGGCGCCGTCGGGTTCGCCGCGATACTCGAACTTGATGTCCGTCCTGACCCGCTTATCCCCATCCCAGAGCCGCTGAAGAGGCCGGACCCGCCCATACTACTCCCCAGACTCATACTTCCTGACCCTGAGGTCCCGCCGGAACTTGAGGGCGGGAGGTTTGGTTGCGGGGGTTGGTGGAGGAGTAGAAAGCGCGTTCCGGAGGGGGTTAGGAATGCGGATATGTATGACGATGCGGGCGGGTACGAGTCGATATTTTTGAGATACCTATCGAGTTCCAACACATTAACAAATCAACTCAACCCAAACCCAAACCCACCCAATTGATTTAGGTAAAAGGTAGGCGAGGACATACATATTCCCCCCCATCCACTGCGCCTCCTCAAGCATATCGAGAGAAGAATGGATGATGAACTGCGTCATGTACGTGTTCTGCGCGGCGTGCGCCGAGTCCGGGAAGCGGAAGCGCGCGATGCCATCGCCGCCAGACTTGGATGTGCCGAAGGCGATGTTGAACAATGGGACGTCGGTGGGAGAGAGGATTGTGAAGTAGTAGGACATTGCGGCAGTTTTTGCGTTGTGCTGCGTCCTGGTGGTGGGGGATGGCCGAGGGGAATTGGGGATGTGGTGCGGAGGGATTATTGTTGGCGGAGCGGAGATCTGGCGGAGATAGCGTAGCTTGAGCTGGAGGTATCACGTGGTGATAAGATAGAATCGCTGAGTCACGTGGTAGCGATGGGATTAACTGACGTTGCTTGACGGATTCAATTCAATTCGACTGACGCCCAAAAGTTCCATACTTGCACAGCGGAGGAGCGAGCCTCAAGGCAGTCATCGAGATACACGATACACAATGCCCCCAAAATTCGGCCTCAACCTCGCAGCAAAGAACCCCCTCGCCGGCGGCAGCCAAAAGCGCAAAAAGGCCGTCTTCGACGCCGACTCCGACGATGAGACCAGCGGCGCCGCCACGAATGAGACGGAGATCAGCACGATAGGAGGACTCGAAGATTTAAGTTCAGCGCCAACGCCACTCAGCAAGAAAGAAGCAAGCGACGAGCGCCCCACGAAACGCAAGATCGTCCCGCTGGGCCAGGGCGCAAAACCGAAGGTTAAGCCGTTGAGCAAGATGTCCATATTTGCAGATGACGACGATGAGGATAATAAGAATGGAAACGGGAACGAGGAGGGGAAGGCATATGGATTGAACACCACCGCAAACACAGACACCAAACGAGACGAACGCGAATACACCAACCTCTCCGCGCTCCACAGCAGCAAGAAACACGCATCCGAAGCCACAGACCTCGACCCCTCAATCTACTCCTACGACGCTGTCTATGACAGTCTACACACGAAACCCGCCAACAAGAACCAGCGAGCTTCTGGTGATGAGAGTGAGACAGCACCCCGCTACATGACCTCTCTCCTCCGCAGCGCAGAAATACGCAAACGGGACCAGCTCCGCGCGCGCGATCGAATGCTAGCTAGGGAGCGCGAAGCCGAGGGTGACGAGTTCGATGATAAGGAGAAGTTCGTGACGGGCGCTTATAAGGCGCAGCAGGAGGAGATGAGGCGGGTTGAGGAGGAGGAGAAGAGGCGTGAGGAGGAGGAGGAGGAACGGAGGAGGAAGAATGGTGGCTCTGGGATGGTGGGCTTTTATCGCGATTTGTTGACTCGCGGAGAAGAGGAACATAGTGCAGCCATGAAAGCAGCCGAAGAGGCAGCGCGGAAAATCCAAGAAAACGGCGGCGAAGCACCACCCGGAAACCAAAACAACGAGGCGGATGAAAAAACCGAAGCCCAAAAAGCCGCTGAGTTGAATGCCACAGGCGCACACATCGCAGTCAACGACGAAGGCCAAGTCGTCGATAAACGACAACTCCTCTCGGCCGGTCTAAATGTTGCTCCTAAACCAAAGAGTGCGGCCTCTGCACCGGCGCGACAACCTGCTGGCCCCGCCAAGCCGCGCTTCGACTCTCGACAGGCCGCAGGACGCGCGGGCCAGCGCGCTCGCCAGACCGAGATGATTGCCGAGCAGTTGGAGGAGCAGGAACGGCAGCGCGAGGAGGCCGAGGCCGCGAGGCAAAAGGAGATTGCGGAGCGGAGTCGCAGCCAGAAGACGAGTGGGGAGGTCTCAAGTGCGCGCGAGCGGTATTTGGCGAGGAAGAAGGAGCGCGAGGCTGCTGCGAAGGGGTCGTGATGTATGATTGGGTTATTGGTCTTTTTAGATGATGCATATGAGGCGTTTGCGGTTGCACATACTACGGAGCGAAGCTGTATAGTATACTAAGTCGTGTCTATAGATGGTTTTGGTTTCGATCTAATAAGAATACTTTTATGAATGATTCCAAAAGACTACGGTCTAATCGTAAATAGTATATAATGGTATCGTCACTCGTAATCATAATCAAAACGGAGGCTGCGGATAGACTCAAACTCCAAAGCAAGATGCAGATGAAGATGCACCGTTTAAACTTTTCTATCTAGTTCAAAACAAGCCTTTCAAAGCACAAAAACTGAAACACAAAAAATCAAGCCGTCAATGCAAAACTCATACCCATTATACCCATCCCTCCGATTGCGAACCCAATCGCCATGTTCCGCTGATGCGTCAGACTCAAGCCCTCCGTAAACAATTGCAACCCAACAGACGTCATGACACCCGCCGTAACGGCAAACATGCAGCCGTAGACAGCAAAGGACGTCTCGTTTTGGCCGTCGCCAGCGCCGCTACCTGCCTTTCGAGCACCCCAGATCCAGAGAGCCGCAAGTCCGGCTCCGGCGGGTTGGCTGATACCCCCGAGGAGACTGGACCAGAACATTGCCCAGCCTCGGGAGTGAGTTGCTAGGTAGAGGGGGAGGGCCATGGCGAAGCCTTCGCTGATGTTGTGGATGAAGAGGGCTAGGAAGACGGTCATGCCTAGTGTTGGGCTTGCGTGGTTGGTGGCATAGGTGATAAAGCCCTCGGGGAGCTTATGCAGGGCAATGGCTACAGATGTCTGGAGTCCGATGGAGAGAAAGGCGTTCTGAGGTACATGATGGTGGTGCTGAGAGGCGGTAACTGGCTGCTTGAGCTGCTCGTCAGGCTCACTAGGTGGTGAAGAAGGTCCGTCGTCCGCCAGACCCGTATGAGAGGAGGAGCTGGAGATATCTGGTGACTGTCCTGGGGCCGGGATGTCCGTATCGGAGGCATCGTCTGCGGTAATGGCAGGGGGGACAAGTGTCTTCGAGCACTCGTTCCCACAAGCCTGCGAGAAGCCATAGCACGGACCATTTTCATCACATTGCGCTTTAGCCGCCCCCATGAATCCAGACAGCCGCCGTCCAAGGCGGACCCGCCAGGGTTCGTTCCCTAGTCGATCAATCCCAGCATGACGCTGTACAATGAGAAGGCCGGTAACAGCAGGGGTAGATTTGTGTGATCTGGCCAAAAGAGGCGTTCTCTCGGAAAGTTTGTTGGTATGTCGATGGGCTAATGGAGGGTGGTGTCCTTGTTCGAGGTCGGAGCCGTGGTTGGGTGGCGCTTCATGACTATGGGCACAATCTACCACATGAGAGGGAAGAAACTTGTGTAAAAGCGCAGAAAGCGCGCGGATTCCGATTACTCCGGCGATGAAGATGCCAATGAGTGCGTATGCTGATCGAGAGGGCGACCATCCGGCTTTCATGAGGTATTCGCGGGAGGTGGGGAGCATGCTATACAATGAGGTGAAGAGCTAGGATGCCAGGATTAGCGCAAGAACAAACTAGTGCAACGCGGCAGATCAACTTACTATAACTCCCGCACTGAGACAGAGCGAAGCGGAGAGGAAGGCATTGTTGTGGACGATCTGGAAGTGACTCCGCGGCCAGAAGCGGCGGAGGATAAGATCGGCGCAGATAACGGACGACCCCAGGACGCAGGCTAGGTTGTTAGCGAGGGACCAGGCAATGGAGTTGGAAAACTTACCAACGCCAGAAACAGCGCTCATGACCCAGCCCCGGAGGTCGTTGGAGGCAGCCATGTTGGCAGTTGAGTTGGTTGAGATCTTGCGAAAGCGAAGTTCGAGAAGGCGATCAAGCACCAAGAGAAATGACGACGTTCTTAGATAAACTGACGATGTAGGGAAACAAGTTAACAACCACTATACAGAGGACCCCGTAAGTGGAGGTAGAGATCGATATCGACTCAGTGATGAGTCTCTGGAGATACAAAGAGGCATGAGGGGAGCTGGAGTTGATTATAAGCGCAGGCAGGCGTGAGGACCCTGGGGGACATCAGTCAGTGGGGGGATCATCGCGGCCCGTTCATCTTCCCACTTCTTTCATCCATCCTCTTTCATCCTTTCCATCTTCTTTGGTCACATTGTTATTGTCGCCACTGTCAAAACATCTCGAGGTAAAAGGCAATGCAGTCCACTGGACAAAGACCGTCTTTGTATGGCTGAACTGGACGCGATAGCACCCAGCGGTCTGACTCGCAGCGACCAGTCATCCGGTTCAGATTTCAGCTGACCACTCGTGACTATCTATGTATGGGTCTATTCATCTTCGACCTTCAAAAACGCTTGCATTGTCCACTATGCCAGGACAACTAAGGAAAATAATGACAAACACATTCAGATCAGCAATATGCAGTGTACTCTGACATCCAAAGAGATTAAACCAAAATGGCCGGAATAAGCACCTGTCGTCAAGTGTGATCAGATAGACTGAACCAGCCCATCAAGCCCTCCGCCACTCACCACCTTGGGTTTCATCTCGGCTCCGACGTCTTTCACCACGGGTGTCTGGGTCTGCATAGTCCTGCTTCCCGCTGTCTCCTTGCGGGTTGGACGCTTAAGCCGCCGAATTTCGAAACGTCTGACATCCGCAGTGGCATATCTTTCGTCTAATCTGCTGTCCCAATTCTGCTTTGCGTGCAGAATCAGTGTCGTGCCATCGGTCTGCCCCTTGCAACATCTCTTCACCGAACATATCCCGCACCACTCCCCTATAGCAAGCCAGAAAGTCTTTCATATGGCCGTTACACTCGGGATTCATCTTCTTGCAGGCCTTGCGTTTCGAAAATTGTTTCCTTCTACGTTGGGCCTGACGTCTCCGCGCCATACGGTCCAACCGCTCAGCAGCGTGACAACAGTGCTGACAACGGCACATATCCTGCGGAAGCTCGGCCTTCATGACGTAAACCTTCGATGGAATAGGATCCAACCCGTCAACAACCTCCCAGCGCTGTGCCTCATCTGCTGCTGCCATCCCATCTCCTGTGCTCAAATTCCCGGGCTCCTTGACAGCGCGATAGCGGCTCATCCTGGCATAGCCCTCCAGGTGGGTACCCAACATGAACAAGATGGTATGCTTGGAGTCATCCTCGTCGAGTATCGAAGCTTCAGTAATTGAACTCAACCCTCTCACCGTTGCCCCAAACCCAGGCATGCTTGTTATTTCATGAAACCAACATTCAATCTGGCGGTGAACGCTGCTCGTCATGCCCTCGATAACTAGAGAGAGTTCCCTGGCCCATTTGAGAAAGTAATGTGCCCTTGCCATATCGGAGTGGTGGCCGGCAACGAGAGCACACTTGATCAGCATATCAAGGAGCCGAGCATCACACATCCTCGCCTTCTGGAGCGAATCAATCACAGTAGCCGCCGCTTGGAAGGCGGCAGCCGGCCCATCAGTTATGACGTTCGGACTCGAAAGCGATTCTAAAAGGTGAGGGCAGTGATCAAGTGCATAATCCCCGTCAGTGACAGCAAACGCCGTACAATGTTCGCACTGGCAAAAAAAACCAAACCGGTCATATATCTGCTCGCGCCTCATCTTGTGTAGTCCGCGGGTCTGCATATAGGCAATACTGATCTCATCCCCGGCGGGAATGTCCCGGGAGGCGCGCACGACCGCCCTTCTCAACTCCGGCTCCTCGTCCCAGAGCACAGCGCCATGTTCATCGGTAATGTACTTGTTCCTGAACCCCAAGCTGCAGTTCGGGACGCAGGCATGATTCACATAAGCCAAGTTCAGGCCGAAGACCGACCCAACTTTGCCGTTCCACGCCGTAGGCAGAGAACACTTCTCCCAGAACGGACCCATGACACCAGCTACCTTTGGCCGGCTGCCCGCGAACTTCCTTCTCCACCTCTCTCCTTTCATAAAGTGAAGGTACCTTGCGAACCATGTCTTTCCAAGCATCTTTGCCTTCCCTTCCAGCAAAGCGCTTGCCTCAGCACGGCTCTGGCATGCAAATTCCTCCTCATCCGAGACTGTCAAAAGTTTGTCGGCAAAAATGATTTCGCCCTCACGGATCTCTCGTGTTGCGAACATGCCAAAGCCAACTGCCTTGTTGACATATGAAATCTCAAAAGCATCGTCGGCAATGGGCTCTTTGAGTTTAATGTTGTTGGGCAGGCTCGCAGGGTCGACGTAGCCGGTCATCTCGAGAGTAAATTCGACTTCATGTCCCTTTCCATCTTTACTGGGTTTGCTTCGGTTGGCGATCGAGGCTTTCACGGGCATGGTCGCAGCGAGGCCGAGAATTGCGGGCGGCAGTTGGGGGAATGAGGGCAGTGGATACCCGACCGGGGACGACGACGAAATAGGTGAAGGTGTCAAGGCTGGCATTGATGGAGATGGAGGCGGAGATGGAGGCCCCAGCATCAGCAAAGGTCGAGTATGCAAACGAGAACGGACAGGAGGAAGAGGCTGGGGAGTAGTATCAGCGGCCTGGAAAGTTGAAGCCGTACTAGCAGAAGTAGAAACGAAGTTGTCGGCGCTTGCCTCTGTGCCTGCGACGCGATTCTGGCCGAGACTGCACTCTGGCTCTTCCTCTTTCTGGCATTGTTCCTGGACACACACGAGAGGCTTGGAGGTAGTATCAGAAGCCCAGAAAGTCGAAGCCATACCAGTAGAAGTAAAAGTAGAAGCCGAAGTGTCGGCGCCCATGTCTTCGTCAGGAACGGGATCCTGGTCGACACTGAAATCTGGCTCATTCTCTTCCTGGACTTGCTCCTGGACACAAGGTTCGGGTTCGGGTCCGGTAGGCTCAGACTGAGAGTTAAGGGGGGAAGCGAGCTGCTCTTTCCCCTCTTCATCATGGGCCTTGGAACAGACCGGGAGAGTGAGAGTTTGGTCTTCGCTGTCACTTGCATGTCCAAAGGTAGAGGCCGAGGTAGAAGTAGACGTAGACTCGGGCTCAGATTCAGATCCAGACTGGGGAGTAGACTGAGTTCTTGTATCCGAGTCTGCATCTAGCACAGGCGAGCCGGACATAGACCCAGCATCCGGTTTAGATTCAGATCCAGCGTCAGAGCTCCGTCCATTGCTAGGTTCAGAATCGGAATCAGTACCAGCGCCAGGAACGTCTTCAGCTTCGACCTCAAGCCCAGGCTCAGACTCAGTCTGAAGTCCGGCCAACGGTCTAGTCCGAGCACCTAAGAAACAAACAAACAAGTCAGCAAACGGTACGGTCCCCTCAACTGAACAAGAACAGCAATAGGAAAGGGACCATGGCCATGGCCACCTGCAGTGTAGAATACAGAATCTGAAAAACAAATCCAAAACCAAACATCAAACAAAACATTCTTTATCCGGTAGAACCATGGCCGCAACCCAAGTTCAATATTTGCTGAAGTGAAAGAAAGTGAAAACAACTCACGTGACAACACAAACCCCAACAACCGCCTCATCATAACACCATAGATAAGGATCCTGGCTGCCTTGGACAGCACACTCTTTTCAAGTAAGGCGTTGATGAAGCTCGCTAAATTGGTAATTGTTTCGAGGATGATCTGGATCATTTTGATGATTATTGTGACGAGGAGGGTTGTTAGGGGGAAGGCAGATGCAGGCATTTCGATCGTGGTGGGGGTTTGTGTTGATTTTGGGACGGGAAGGGGAGGTAAGGATACAGTTGAAGAGGGAAGAGAAGAAAAAGAAGAAAGGGATGTTATTAAGAGATGAAGATCAGATTATTTTTAGTTGATGGTGTTGATGATAGATAGATGGATGGTCAAGTGTTGGTGGTGGTGGTGGTGGTAAGACGGGATGGTGCAGGTACCTAGGTAGAGAACGAGAAAATCAGAAAGAGAAGGGAAGATAAGAGTGGAAGATGGAGGGGGTGGAGGGAAGAGTCAAACAGGTGAAGAAGAAAGAGAATCTTCCGTCAGTTTCTGGGCAGAAAAGTTCTCGGCGATGAAGAGAATTATGCGCATAGCACGACTAATCAACTGCGTAACTATCTCAGTCACAGTTCTGGCAGAGGGAGGAATGTATGATGGCAGCCTGCAGCCTGCTCTCTGGGTTTGGTCCTGGGGACCAACAGCAACAACAACAACAATAAAGGGGAGTTGACTTGATGAACATAATCGATTCCAATGTTTTGAGGCTTGATTCAATTTGTGTCTCAGTCAAGCCAACACAAATATGGACAAACAGACTACATACAGACGGGAGGCACGACCGACAAACGGAGTGATGCAGATGCAGACGCAGATACAGAAAAGGAATATTGCCATTTATTTATTGATATGGATGATAGGTCAAACCAGACTTTTGAATTGCCCTTACTATATGCTTGCTGAATTTACCATATATGCCCAATGTCAAGTCAATCATCCCAGTTACAAGGATCAAGGATAGCCAGTAACCATACTGTGACCACCAACAACAAACAAGACAAGACCTTTGTACCTGATATCTGTATTCCGACCCAAAAGAATAAAGCGTCCGCACGTCGACCATGCAAATAGTGATGAAATGGATCAGTAGAGACGAAGGTAAGGAAAAAGAAGAGAAGGAAAGAAAATTGCAGACCACTGTTGGCGTAAGTCTATCTGGTTGGCTTCTGAGAAGCCGAAAAGAGAAGGAGATGCTAGAAAAAGACGAAGACGCTGGTAACCAAGGGGGAAAAAAAGAAAAGTAAAGCGAAAGGGTATAAATTTCGTCACAAGAACAAGAAGATAGAAGTCATGGCCGAGTTGGAGGAAATTGTTGAACCTTCATGCGTGTATGGCTTGTGGTAGGGTTGGTGTTTGAGCTTCGTCGACGGCGCCCTCCTTTACTGGCAATGAGGAGGGGCTTTGAGCTTGATGGATGACTGTCGACGGGGCTTCCTGGGAAACTGCAGAGGCGGCGCCCTCGGAGCGGACGGAGCGGGTGTCGAGTTTGCCTTCGTCTTTCTCTTCAGATAGTCTCACCGGGATATCCATTGACGCCCGCACTCCCGAGCGGATGGAACCCTCGTGACTGATGAGATCTGTATCTGATGCGCGAGGCTCCTCCGAAGGAGTGGGTTTTCGGAGTTTAAGGCGCTCCTCCGGTAGCATGTTCTGCCAGTCAGACCCAAAGGTCACAATCGAGGCCTTCTTGCCATGCACAGTGAAACTGCCGCCCTTGCGCGACAGACCGCCCCCTTCACTGGTGCCCTGGCTGTCTTCCGTGGCAGCAGCATTCGGCGTAGAATCGCGCTTTTTACTTCGAGGATGATTTCCGCCAGACGAGTCGCGCAATGTGCGGTGGAAACTGTGGCGGACGCGGCTCATTCGGTTGTCCTGGGAGCCCTCTTCGTCCTTTGATTCGGAATTGACACTGTCCACGGTCACGGACCCCTTGCGCGATGGCGAACCATTCTTATCCAGCAGCCCGGCTTCACGCAAAAGCCGCTCTTCGCCGTCCTCAAAACTTCCAGGAAGTGTCAGCTTGGATGTCTTGGAGGAAAGGCTTGCCACGTCCGGCTTGCTGCCCGAGCTGAGGACCGAAGGTTCACGGTGCAAGCCATTCGCGGGGTGAGGAGACACCGACTTGGTTCGGTCTTGAACATTGTCGGTGGAAGCCGTTCTGCCCGCTCGAGACATAATATCGGGCGAGGTCACAGATGCCGCAAGACTCGGTCGCCGGACGTTGCTTAAGCTAGATGACGGCGACGAAATCTGTCTGACGGATGGTGGTTTCTCGGGTGGAATACTTGGAGACTTTGGTATGCTCGGCGATTTGGCAGTCGTCGTTAGCGGGGACACTTGCTTATCGCTGATGACATCCCCGTCGGCCACTGATGGGTTGGACGTGGGTATCTCCAAACGAAGGCGCTGTGGTTCCGGCAATGTAGTCGGCGGATCGTTCTCTTCAACCAGGTCGCGTACTAGAACCTCTCGGTGACTTTTCGTGCGCCAAATATCCTGTCTCACCCACTTGAGTTTCGCCGCCATGCGGCCGGCAGCCATGATCAGCTGCTCTCTTGCTCGCGAATGGACAGGAGTAAGCACCTGCAAATGTCTAGCGTTCCTTAAAATGTCGTCGAGCTGTTTTTGAGCGATAAAGAGCGATTCATTCGCCTCTCTGATCTTCTGCTGCATGAGTTGGCTGCGAGCTACCATCAAGTCCTCAGCCACGCCCACGCCCGAGCCCGGAGAGACCGTGCTTTGATCCACGGACATCCTTGATATTTCAGACTGAAATGACGGCCGTCGACTCATCCGGTTCCGTTGGGCGTCGTACTTGGTGATGGCCATGCCCTTCGTCCCGACCCCTGATGTTCGGAACGCTGCCGCGTAATTGAGCTTCGCCAACCAGTCATTCATATCGGCCTCGTTGTTGGCCAAGAAAACCTCTTCGAGAGCATTCGGCCGTACAAAGAGGAAAGCGTGCTTGTGCTTCTTGTAGCTAGAGTCGAGCAGTGCCACAGCATTGTCCGTAGACATCATCGCAACGGGGTTGAAGTCGTTCAGAGGAGGCGAGAACACCACGGGGCGACGACGTCCTTCTTTCTGATGAGCTTCGCTTTGAGACATGAGGGATTTTACCCAGTTCACGTCTCTAAAGAAATATAAGTGCGACAAAGTCAGAAGAGCCCCCCATTCCGCCCATGGAGATCGCGCCCTTTTCTTCTTTGGATCTTTGCGCCAAAGCAACCCGACCTTGGCCACCTTGATATCAACCAGCCCGGGATTGGAATCAGCAGGGTTCTCCATGCTAGCTGGCATGAATGCGTCAGGCCGCGATCGAGCAGAGACAATCTGCAGAATACCCGACTTGGCAAAAGCCTGATGCAAGCTGTCAATGGTTGGCGGGCCCGTTGTCGGATTGGAGCGGTACGGATCTTCTAGAGTCATAACGTCCTTGAGACTTGGGCGTAGTGAGTCAAGTTTGTTATCCATGATCAACGCGTATGGATCAACCGGTTCTCTGGAAGCGCGGGCCAGGTTCTCGGCGCTGGGAACGCGGAACAAAGCCTTTTTGGGTTTTGGCAAGTGGCGTGTGCTGAGGTTGGTGTCTTCGTCGATACGAATGAACGGTGTATACGATATGTTCTCGTAAAAGCATTCCAGGACATCTTCCGCCACGCCCTCGCCGCGGGTGTTTTTCACGTAGTCGCCCTTCTGCATCTTGCGCTTGTTGTTCTTGTTGAACACGTCCGTATGTAAGATAAGGATGGAGAAAGCGATGAAATATGCTTGATCTAGATTGACCTATGTAAGTTGACGTGCAAGTATAATTACGAGATGACGTACCTGTTGATGCGAAGATGCCCGGGTTACACTCGTGATACCGATCTGCAAAGCTTTGAAGAAACCGATCGATTTGTTGCGTCTCCTTGGGCAACTCCACCTCCATCAAGAGCTTTCTGATAGACATATCAATCGGGTCTCCGAAAAAGGCGAACCCGCGCATAAACTTGCGCAGTGCGGTTTTGTAGAAGTCTTCATCTGACTGAGACAGAACTCCGGCAATTGTGCTCTTGGGAATGTTCTCCTCAAGCCGGGTAAGGTATGTTGCCGGAGTATCACCCTCTTGTCGCTTCGGATAAGACTGGACTTTAGCCAGAGGTGTTGACGCCCCTTTCGTACCACTGGGTGACCCGCTATTCCGGAGATAAGCTGGCTCTGAATTTTGCCTCAACCGCTGCGAGATGCCGAAAATATCACCAAAGCTCTTGCGACCGGTCGTCGAAAAAGACGTCCTGCCAGATGAGGGCTGGATTGGAGACGGTTGCTGCTCGGTGTCCCGCATGTTGGTGACCGAATCAAGCGTCGATGATCGTGCTCGGTTGAAACTGCGGCTGCGGCCATCTCGAGCCGACGGGGTAGAATGGGTCGTATGGGCAGAGTTTGATGAATCTTTTCGGGAGAGGTGCGGACGAGAGGCTGATAAACCAGCGGATGACCGTGAGGGAGAGGGTAACGGAGAGATATGATCTTGCCCATCCGAAGCGTCAGACCTCCGCGCTGGTCCATCAGGAACAGACCTGGTCTGGATTAGAGCGGATGACGGTGCCTGGGGCGACTGCGATTCGGTAGGTCTCGGAGGTAGCGGAAATTGGACGCGGTTTCGTTTTAACCGTGGCATGCGAAAGAATTTGTGGGCGGCAGTTGCGCCCCCGATAGGGGAGTTTGTTTGAGAGATCTCTTTTCCACCAGCACTTTGATCGGAACGAGACGACTCAGAGTATCGAACGTCTACAACAGACGAGCGATGGGAACCATTTGGTCGATTGCGGTCACCGCTTCGAATCGACGTTGTTGAGAGGCGTCCCGGCTCTTCAGTGCTCGTGGTTGACGTTGCCAGTGAGGTGTCTACGCTGTGCGACCCCGTCGAATCTTGAGATTGTTTGGCCGTTTCATTCCGATCAGGTTGTTCCGGCAGTGCATCCATGGATAACTTTCTAGGGTCTGGGAAAATGTTGAATTTGCCCTTTCGCTTTACAGGCTGGTCCAGTTCATGACTTGTGGGTGCGGTGGTAATAATGGTAGGAGCTGTAAATCGTAGAGGGAAGTTACGTCAGCAGTTGAACAACAAACATACCAGGCCAAGGTTCACTCACGCGGTGGCATGTTAGGTACTGGAGGGGCATCCGTTGCCGCCTTGGCATATGATTTCGACAATTGCGGATCGGAGGCATGGCGAAGCCTCAAAAGACTGAACCTGCTCCCTCGCCGGTTCACGGTATCCCGACTTGACGGGTATAGCGCATTAGGCACCTTGCACTTGAGCGACATATTCTCCCCAGCGGAGCCGCCATTGTCCGGTTCGCCTTGGTCTTCATCACCCAGTCTCATGGGCGTTTGCGAGCGAGGCGACGATTCAGATATTCGCGGCGGGAGGTTCGTTGTCGAGAGGGTAGGGCGAGCTAGCTGCTCGCTATGGCGGGATTGCGGCTCGGCCAGGTTTCGTTTCGATTCGCTGTCATATAACGCGCCCAGTCGTAATCCTTTCCAATGCATGGCGATGGCGGGCGAAGCCGAGCCTGATCCTAGAATACCCTGCAACGAGGAATGTCTGAAAGACCCATAAGCCGATCCCTGCAATCACATCCGTCTAGTTTGTAGCAACGCGATCAGGGCGTGTCTGCGGTAACGACGTTCGGGACGGATTGGATCAAGAAATCACCAGTCACTGAAAGCACTTGTCATTGCGAAATGTCGAGCGAAGCGAACGGAGGCAGTTGGGTCAACGAGGAGGGGAGAGATGAAGCTGACAATCGTTGAAGCAGGAGTGAGACCGGGCGAAAAGGGGGCGAAGGGGTACGGGGCAGCCGATCAGGACAAAAACAATAGAAGCGGCGGTTCGGGAGCGATGATAATGGCCAACCACCTAGAGACTTTTCACATTTCTTGACCGTAAAATCGTGGAGACGGCCGGGCTGATAAGACGCGCATCCGACAATAGTGAGGGGAGGAAAGTCGGGCGTGGAGGAGCCAAGGTACTTGTCGAGATTAGGCCGGGCCGTAGGCCTACAACAACAATAGGCGTTCAATAGGCGGGGTAAGGATGAATCCAAGACGGCCGACAGTCGAGAAGATAGAGTAGGTGAAGGAGAGGAAAGGGTATCAGAGAGAAGAGGAGCTGAGATGACGCTGCAAGATGATGCTGGACGAGAATTGGCGGGCCGAGCAAAGCTGGCTGGGCTGGCTGGAGGCACGTGTGTTCTGGGCCACTCGGCCTGATCAGTGCGCATACTACACACAGCACAACTCGTCAGCTCATCCAGTCGTTCACCACCAGATTGGCCACTGATCGACACTACGAAACACTCAACTGTACAAGCAGTCCAGTGGATTATTCCTTTTGGGAGACTCAAAGTTATGGTTGGCTACTTGTGGAAATGACTGTTGACGCAGTACCTTGTCGTAAGCGAGGACTGGGTTTGCATGGACAGTGTAGTCAACAAAGGTCGCAATTGTGCGATTGACCAGAAGAAAGCCAAACCAGGTTCAAAGCCATGTTCACTGGATCAGAGCCAACGGACAGAAAGTCTGGACTTCGATTCAAAAAGGTTCCTTTCGCTGGAAGAGTCCAGACCGCAAGAAGATGGAGAACTGTGAAAATGCAATCATTGGAGAATGGAGAGTCCCAGCGATCCGGTCCACTAGGCCCAATCGGGAACGGAGCATTTGACTTATGGTTGATGCCTGCTTTGTCCTACCAGCAGATGACCAGGAGGGTGGAAGATCTGGCTGAAATTATGATCATTAATATAGAAGGGTAGTATTGGCCAGTCAGTGGTCACCCAATAGTCAAAAATGGAAGGAAAACGCAATCCATCTCAGAGTGTGCTATGGCTGCCTCAGGCACACATATAGAAAGTTGTGTCACTGCGTAGGTTCGCTTCTATTTCTGTTCCACTTTGATTTTCATTATGATAAGATGCAGAGAATATTTGCAGGGTCTAGAACTTTATTGATGCTCTTCGGAATATGGTTCCTATTTGCTAAACGCAGGCCATTGCTAGTACCCTCACAAGATCACAGATGACAACTTTGTAGGTTGTCAAATTATATATAACCGGGGTCAATTTTGCAGGGAGACTAAATGGAATACCATCCTGGTCCATGGAGCCTCATATGCTGATTGAACGAGAACCAATTCCCAAGCGATAGCCCCTGCGGTATAAACTGATCCCCCGTCTCGATGTTCGCTCGACATATCGACTGAAGCTCAGCACCTTTATGATTTGTGGTGCCCAGTACTCAATGGCCTGATATAAAGGTATGAAGCAGTGGACAAGTTATAAGGCAAGGACTGAATTTCCAACAGTCTTGGTCGTCGACCATGCAGCTGTGTCAAGTCTGTTACAGTTCAGTTGTTGCATTCCTTGAAGTTTTCTTTTCCGGCCAGCAAACTTCTATACTCTTTCGATTCTCAAGGAGTAAGGGTTTTGTCCATTTGACTGACTGTTGAAGTTGCTAAGTTGTTAAGGCATACATATAACACATTCTTCTTGTCTCTGATCTTCTGTTGCCCTTTCTTCGTGCCACGGTCCCAAGCTACAAGATCTTTGGCGTGAGAACTTCAAACCGCTCTCCTGACAATGGCTGCGTTAGCAGCATACATTATGCACAAAAGTACGGCCGTCAGGAACACAAAAGCTTTCCTTGAAAGAATCATCATCTTTGGTGTAAAGCTCTGCCATGGCGTCGATCTGTAGTTCTAAGAGTGCTTCTGATGCTTTATGTCAGTAGCAGTGCCCAGCTCAGGTAGAAAAGGCAATGAATGTGTTGGTGTACACGTGGTCTGCTAGGTGGATGCGTAAATTGCGAGGCAGACAGGAAGATTTTCGAGCGCAGTCGTGAAATGAGCAGTTTTCATGATTGCGCCACCTAGATCGGTCTACTTCGATTACAATTGAGGCCCATTTCTTTTTTTTCTTTTTTGCTGCACGAACTAGCCCATCACATTCGACTACTATAGAAGATCATGAGCTCCATGACTGTTACCACCATCTTACTCGGCAACGATCAAGCTTGTACTCTCCGATAACGTCGATGTGAGTGTGCAAATATCGAATGGAGGGAGGCCGTTGGCTTGTGTTAGTGACTGATGCCTGTCTACCTGGACAGGGTTTGAGCTTTCAGTTCCAGCTCCCATGCGCACCAAGCGGAGCAAAACACCCTCACCACCAACAAAGTTTACTCCCAACCCCCACTTGCATTGCGATTTTATCTTCCTGCATATCTCACTCCATAGCCGCCCAAAGTGGCACAGAAACTTCTACATCCCCTCGACTCCATGCGCGATGCCCTCGTGAGGCCTTCAGCTTCCGAAACCACAAAAGAATGCTGCCGCATGGCGATCGACACCATCTTCCACACGATCAAACAACAGAAACAACCCCAGCACCGGGCACATCAGCGTCAATTTAGACGGAATGAACCAACGGCTGTACCGCAATCAGGTCTCCCTCGTACAACAGGAGCCAAGGCTCTACCTATGTTCAATTCGCCAGAACGCTCTCAATGGGTAATGAGCAGCAATGACTATGGCCCTTCAATAATCTCCGACTTCGACATCGAGTCTGCCCTGCGCGCCAACGCCGGAACTCCTCCGTAACCCGTGTCTACACCTTCTCGACGAGGCAACTAGCGCATCAAGTATGCAGTCCAAGCGAGTCGTTCAGGAGGTTCTTGACCGCGCGACAGCGAAGGGAGACAGGATCACAATTGCGGTGGTGCATCGGTTATCAACTATTCGGCATGCTGGTATTAAACTGTGTCTTTTATGGAGGGAAGATCGTGGTGGTAGGCTCGCACAACCAGTTTTTTGCTCGGGTGGGGATATATATACCTACGCGGATATGTGAGAGTCAGAATTTGGGGACTTGATGCGAAATTTTCGTAGACGAAAGCCGTGTCCGCTGAGCGGCGAGATCGCTCTCAGCTAGAGTGAGCCCATGAACTTCGAGCTCCTTGAGTATCAAGAGTCGAGAGTCCAGACCATAAGCCGGTATCTAGCCCGCTAATCCCCTTCGGGACGGAGTATATCTTGATGCCTACGACAGGCCTCGTGTCTTTAGAGTATAGTTAGCTTGTACTTCGACTGGCAGTGTAGCCTAGTTAGACTGACACCATTCTTCGTTATACAGAAGTAAAGCCACAATCCAATAGTTGGAGTTGGACTGCTGTTGAAGTTGGTTGACCTCGGCAACAGAATATTTCTGCCTCAGGCGCCAGCAATGCTATATGCTTTGCGCGCCTCCCAACTCCGCTTCGAGTCAGTCATCACCTTCTCACCACTTACCCAACCCATCATTCCTGTCTTGTCGATCGTGGCAGCAGTCACAGCATACCTTCTCGGGTAGACGATGACCTACTGAAGCCGCTCTCCCACAATGCGCTCTCTCCTGACACTCCTCCCCCTCCTGCTGCTGGTCGCATTAGCCGCCGCAGTTCCCGCAGGTTCCAGCATCACTCCTCCGCCCCCCGTCGAGCCGGTATCTCTGCGATCATCATCACCATCGCATCCCACCCCGCGACGACCATGGATCCGCCTTCGAGACTGGATAATCGAGTCAATATGGGGGATTTCAGAATCCGCAGGCCGTCCTACACCTCGTGATAATGCTGCCCCTCCTCACGGCTCCGCCCGATACGGCAGTGACGTCGTTCTGAGATTCAGAGTGCAGAATGCACAGGAGGCGGAGATGCTCGCGGACGCAACGAATATTCTCTTCTTGGATGTTTGGGCTGCGATGAGGGAGTTTGTTGATGTGAGGCTCGCGGAGGAAGTTGTACGTTTCTCTTTCTGGAATGCTCTCTGCAGAATACTAATGGTCAGATTCCTTCCCTGCTGGGCCTATTGCCCGATTCCCTCCAGACTGCATATACCCCCCTCATCGATAACCTCCCCGAAATGATCTATGCGACATATCCCAGTCGTCAGCCGCTTGGTCTGAGTGACTTACCTGTGCATAACCCCTCCACCGGTGAAGCGCCTGATATCTTCTTCCAGGATTACCAGCCGCTGAATGTCATTATACCTTGGATGCACCTGATGGCGAACATGTTCTCGTCGCATGTCCGGCTGACCAGTGTTGGTGTTTCATATGAAGGTCGCGAGATCCCTGCTTTGCGGTTAGGCGCCAACCGCGATTCGGAGTCGACCGCACCTCGACCGACAATCCTCGTGGTTGGTGGCAGTCATGCTCGGGAATGGATCAGTACGTCGACCGTTACGTATATCGCGTACAACCTCATTACCAAGTATGGAACATCGGAAGCGGTCACTAGTATGTTGCAGGACTACGATTGGATTTTAGTACCAACGATCAACCCGGACGGATATGTCTACTCATGGGATACGGATCGGTTGTGGCGCAAGAATCGACAGCCGACGAGCTTCCGGTTCTGCCCCGGTGTCGACCTGGACAGGTCGTGGTCGTTTGAATGGGACGGCGACGAGACCCAGACAAACCCTTGTTCAGAGAGTTACGCAGGCGAAGAGCCATTCGAAGGCGTCGAGTCACGGCAACTCGCACAATGGGCCCTCAACGAGACTGAGAACAACAACGCCAAGATTGTCGGCTTCCTAGACTTCCACTCCTACTCGCAACAAATTCTCTACCCCTTCTCCTACTCCTGTTCCTCCGTCCCACCAACCCTCGAAAGCCTAGAGGAGCTCGCTCTCGGCCTAGCAAAGGTCATCCGCCTAACAACGCACGAAATCTACGACGTCACCTCCGCATGTGAAGGAATCGTCACCCCCGCCGACAAGAACAAGGCTGCGAACCCCAAGAGCTTCTTTCCCGTCGGTGGTAGCTCCGGCGGCAGCGGGCTCGACTGGTTCTACCACCAGCTGAAAACGCGCTACGCGTATCAAATTAAGCTGCGCGATCGCGGTAGTTACGGCTTCCTTTTGCCATCCGAGTATATTGTCCCGACTGGCTCGGAAGCGTTCAATGCTGTCCTTAAGCTTGGGCAGTTCCTTGTTGAGGAGAGCGGGTTCAGCAAGAATGCGAATATTGATTGGGATGCTGATCTTCAAATTATTGATAACCCGCCACCCACCGCAGACGGTGGAAGCCAGGACGGACCTAAAGACGGAGGTGACGATGAAGATGAGGAATGGGACGACCTATCGGATGACATTAGAGAAGACGGATTCGAGGGCTGGGAACCAGGCTGGGAAGACCAGCATACTTTTGACCTTCGTCGACGTAGATAGTTTGAAAAGTATGTACTTTCTTTATTTGAGTGTACCTATTCATAATATGCAATTTCCTTACCCTGTAGGTGGCGTTTGGTCTGTTTTGCTCCATTTTTTTTCAATGCGTTCCTTTAGGTATATAGTTATATACCGTAAACAGGCCTAGGTATGGTAATAATGATGATGATGGCATGTAACTGCAGGTATACCTATAATGATAACTATATAAATGGCTTCCACCATAACCACAGCCATACATACAATATTTACAGACCCTAGTCCATACGGTACGGCCTCAGCTCGCCTCGTCCTACCTCACCACTGTCGAGATAGGAATAATAAGCATAGGAATAGAGATAGACATGGATAATCTTATGAGTTGCGGCTCACTCTGCGGGGATGTACCACAGTAACTGGAAACAAAGCACTTCCCGCAGATGTACTACATACACTGCTATCGATCGACTCTAGCCCACCTCACAAACAAGCAAAGCATTTTGTCATGTCGCGAATACGAGGCGAGACGACAAGTACAAACTTATTACGGATGCTGCCGCGCAATATGTGGTCGCGGCATGTCATGTCGTACTAGGTAGTAAGTACAATAATCCGTCTGATAATCCACTTGCTAATAATGAATCTGACGAGATGGGCGTACTTATTGATGAAGTTGGATGGTTGTTCGAAGATAAATTGATCTGGTGTCTAAAGCGGCTGATAGCCCCCTCTTCGCTCCTTCCGCAACAGTACATAGGTAGGTATGCATCCACCTATCTTTATCGTCAGTGACATCCCAGTTGATGGTTATACTCTCACAATGCTGTCCACCAGAGCCTACGGGCTTGATCGTCTCCGAGTAAGCATTCGATGTATCTAGATTATCAAGAAAGTCCATGGCCCGATTCATATCGCGTTTCCATCACGCCTAGTACACAGAAATAACGGAACGTGGACGGCAAGTTCTCATCTCGAAGATAGGCCGCGTCGTGGGCTTTTTTGAAGCGATGCAGGACGAACGATATCCGAGGCGGAGCGAGCGGCTATCCAGACGCAGGAAACTGCTGAGATGGCGAGCCTGACATTGAACAATAACGGGAGACTATTTCTGGAGGATAGTAAGAGAATAGAAATCCCTTTGAGCCTTATCTTTATCGATCGATGGCTCATGATGTTAACTATTGCAACTGGCTTGGGCAAGTAATCAAAAGCCCTCTTTAGACCACGGACCATGAAAACATTCGGGTCCTACCTTATGATCTTGGCTCGTCCCAGGACACCCAAGGCCTCTGCACAATACTGTGCTTGACGTATGCTACCAGCGCAGCCATTGTCGGAAGAGCGATCTGAAGACCTCATGTCACACCACAATTCTAGGGACTTGCGACCGGGACAGGAAGAAGTGTTGGGAAGAATGGTGCAACGGGGAGGAACGGCTCAGGACAACGGGAGATTAGAGGTCTTCTGTTTGGCCTAGAGGAGCATTCAAGTCTATTCATGAAGACATCGTGCAGTCAAAAAATGGCAGATCGGTAGGCGCCTCAGCAGACAGCCTTGCAGTTGCAGAGCTTGCGCCCAGCCAGCGACGTAGACTACAGAGCACAGTCCTCCAGGCACGCGAGTGACTTCTGTCTTGAGAATAAGCCGGGTATGCCTTGCGCCTGTGCCCTGCATCCTGGGAACCTTGACAGGGAGTCGCTGCAAACAAAGCCGCACAAACACGAGGCCAAAGGCCGGAAAATATCCATCCTTACTCCTTGCTTCTAGAAAGTAAGTTCTAACCTCAGTGGGACTTCCGGGATGTTTGACAGGAGCAGATAAGATCAGAGCCAATTTACCTAACGGCTTGCCCGTGATTGGAGAGCAGTATCTAGGCATGGCTCGAGAACCTGGAGAACCCCACCCTTATCGACATTCTGGAGTGGAGTGAATTGACTGCGGCCAACAAGAATTTAGTGTCAGCAAGTATCGCGCCATTGCCACTGTTCCTATCTGGGCTTGGCGCCAAGGGCTGCACAAACAGTAAACTGCCATCAACAAGAAGTTTTATAGGCTATCGGGGCACTGGGCGGTGACACGAGTGTGGCGCACCCTCTGCTGGAAACAAGGAAGACTCCGATAGGAGTGCCAGAGTATCAACCCGAAGGAATGGTCTCTGTCTGCCTTGATCCTCGTGACTGGCGAGCGTTGAGAACAGCGCCAAGCGTTAGCCAAGTGGGCCCCATTAAGGTCGCATTGAGGCGGATAGCACCCCGGGCCCATCTGGAGATGGTCAACTCGTTACCTAACAAGATATGCTTAATTCCAATCTTATACATCGATATGACTGATATCTACATCTCTACCACAGAGACAGGGTATACCGTACCTGACCCTGTTATGAGCCAAAGCCTCGAGTCTAGTCTTGACCCGTCAAGCATCCTTGACCAAGTCTTGACCGAGTCTTGTGCCACACCACGACTGGCAGCTTATCGCGGGGCAACCCATGGCAAGCGCCAAGCTCGCCCGCCGCCAGCCCTTGGCCCGTGGTTAGTGCAAGCCACGCGAGTCTCGATGCTACCTCGTGTTGCCAGCCTGAATTATTGAATAACATGCGGAGAATTCCTCTTATCAGTATTCGCCAGTCGCAATCACCGCAACGCCGAGCGGCTCAGCCTCGGCGGGTTATTCGCGGAGCTCTTCTTTCCTCCGCTTACCTATAAGTAGTACACACCCATTTCGCCTCCTCCTCCTTCCCCCTGCTCCTGTCCCTCTTCCTCACTTTCTCCGACTCCCGTCTGCTTCACCTATCAGCCCGGGTTGATTGCTGAAGACATGGGCTACGCCGACAAAGACGACGGCATTACCGTCGCGCCGCACAACCCCGTCTACGATGTCTCGACCGCCGAAAAGGGCGTCCTCGAGGTGCCCGCGGAGAACGAGCTTCACCGCGCCCTCAAGGCCCGTCACATCACCATGATTGGTACGATGCGCCTTTCACCTACAATAGCCCGTTCTGTCGCTCAACTAACGCGCACCTAGCTATCGGCGGGGCGATTGGTACTGGTCTGATTATTGGAACTGGGTCGGCTCTGGAAAAGTATGCGCCCTGCCTTGGTTTGAGAAACTCAATGCGCCGTAACTAACATGGCCTTCTTTCTAGGGCTGGCCCCGGTTCGATCCTGATTTCCTACGCCTTCATGGGCTTCATCGTTTACCTTGTCATGTGCGCTCTCGGCGAGATGGCTACCTGGTTGCCTCGGTCATCGGGTTTCACTGGTTATGCTGTTCGATTCTGCGATCCTGCTTTGGGATTTGCGCTGGGGTATACGTATGTTGCCAATGCTCGAGATTAGGTTGGGTCATGCACTGACAACGGGCAGATACTGGTTCAAATATATCATCGTCACGCCGAATCAACTCACAGCGGGATCGTTGGTCATACAGTACTGGTTACCATCGGACAGAGTCAACCCAGGTGTATGGATCACCGTATTCCTGGTCTTGATCATCTTCATCAACTACTTCGGTGTTGGATTCTTCGGCGAATTCGAGTTCTGGCTCTCCTCCTTCAAAGTGGTCGTCATTCTCGGCCTTATCCTGCTCTCCTTCATTCTGATGCTCGGAGGTGGTCCCGACAAAGACCGTAAAGGGTTCCGCTACTGGAAGAACCCCGGCGCTTTCAATTCCTACATCGAAGAAGGCACCAACGCTGGTCGCTTCTACGCCTTCTGGGCGACGATGGTTTCTGCCACCTTCGCTTATCTCGGTACAGAGCTTGTGGGTGTAACTGTCGGCGAGGCCCAGAACCCGCGAAAGACGATCCCGCGCGCCATCAAGCTGACCTTCTACCGCATCCTCTTTTTCTACGTGATCAGTGTCTTGCTGGTCGGCACTCTGGTGCCTTATGATTCTGATCGGCTCGCAGAGGCCAATGACGCCGACACGTCTTCGGCTGCCTCTCCCTTTGTCCTCGCCATCGAGCTCTCCGGTATCCCTGCGCTCCCCGACATTCTTAACGCCTGCATCCTCCTCTTTGTCTTCTCTGCCGCCAACTCTGACCTTTACATCGCAACCCGAACCATCTTCGGTCTCGCCAAAGAGGGCAAGGCCCCCAAGATTCTCACCACAACCGACCGCCGCGGTGTGCCATACGTCGCCCTCGCTCTCTGCTCGCTCATCGCATGCATCGCCTACATGAATGTCTCCAGCAGCTCCAAGACCGTCTTCAAATACTTTGTCGACCTCGTCACAATCTTCGGCCTCCTCAGCTGGATCTCCCTCCTCGTCACACACATCTGCTTCGTGCGCGCGCGCCAAGCGCAAGGAGTCCCCAAGAGCGACCTCGCCTACACTGCCCCCTTCGGCGTCTGGGGCTCCTACTTCGCCCTCTTCTGGTGCATCGTCGTCTCATTCACAAAATCGTTTGACGTCTTTACGGGCGACGAATTCAACTACAAGACTTTTATTACCTCGTACCTCGGTATCCCGCTCTACCTCATTCTCATCTTCGGCTATAAGTTCGCGACCAAGTGTAAGCGGGTCCTTCCGCACGAGGCGGATCTCTGGACGGATAAGGAT
The DNA here is from genome assembly GCF_047715775.1 of Aspergillus undulatus. Classification (NCBI taxonomy): domain Eukaryota; kingdom Fungi; phylum Ascomycota; class Eurotiomycetes; order Eurotiales; family Aspergillaceae; genus Aspergillus; species Aspergillus undulatus. The sequence goes on from NW_027396663.1 coordinate 109,141, forward strand.
ATTATTGATCGTGAGGAGGCGGCTTATATTGCGCAGCAGGAGGCTAAGAGGGCCGCTCAGGGCAAGACTCAGGGTCAGGCTGGGTGGTTCTATAGGACGTTTGTTGCTTGGTTATTCTAGTTTAGCTTATTCTTGTGCTTACTGTAGATAAGAGCGAGATGTGGGACAGGATTGATGAGCGTTTCCTGTCCGCTTCCGATGATGTTATGCTTAACGGATCTTGGTATAGTCATGAAATGAGTATGGGTATGAATCAATGAGAACCGTGCTGTTCGTCGAGGTATTATACCTGTGTGCTGCGCATGAAGCATACGTTAACACTGTATAAGTATATATAACTAACTTGGGCACAGATAGATGGATGATACATTCCTAGCCAGTCAACTAAGTTCTTAGTTAGCAATCACTGAATCAATCTACTACTGTTCCATCGAGCTAAATAGTTAGAGAGTATCCATGACTCAACCAAGGGATAGTTCACTACCTTGTAGTATTTAAGGTACCTAGCGTAGTTGACCTCAATCTCGATCTTGGATAATTCTAACGGATCGACCAGAGTTGTATATCGCGGATGGATCGCAGCTTGCGGTACCGCCTTGATCTGGATTGGATTGACAATGAGTTTAGATGCGAGCAGGGCCACTAACTAACTTTGGGTCTAAAGGAAATCATGGATTCATTAGATTTACATCTAGGGATTCCTGGTCTTATAGTTTCCACCTGGCAGGGGAATCAGCTGCCTTATTGACAGAACGACAGCGAATGGATGAAGCACGCGGGGACTTTTGGCTTTAGACTAGGAACTACTCGGAGTGGGGATTAAGTAGAGATAGAGTTTTTATATATAGCGAAGGGACGGGTAGGGGAGGAGAAGCTCAGGATGGGGTAAATTAGGGAGGACCAACTTCTAGTCCAGGAGTCCGGGTCGGGTGGTACCTTGAAACACTCATGAGTCGGAATCGAGTAAACACATAGGGCTGGCTGGACTCCGTTTCGCCTCACTTTGTAACGGACAACCACAACATTAACGTCTGCCGCCTGCTGCCACTCCTCTTTTTTTTTTTTTTTTCTTCAGGATTCGCAACTTCAATAGTTCTGCACCACACTCTCTGATTGCTGGTCACTGACCGTTGATCATTGAAACATGACAAAATGGCGATTTCTCCATCCGCTCGACTCAATCCGAGATGCACTTGTCAAGCCCTCGGCAGCGGCAAAAGAACAGGAACACTGTCTCATGGGCATCGACACGATATACCACACAGTTGCGCAGCTCAAAGCCCCATTCATCGACCCGGCAAATCTCCAAGCCCTCATGATTGATGTGTTGCCGCTTTTAGAAGAAGGACAAAATGAGATGGGAATGTGCATGGTGTTTTTCCGGCCATGGCCCGTTGCTCGCCTCCGCATGCATCCGATCTTGCTTTCGAATCCGGAAGTCGCGAGGGCTGTAAGGATTTCCATGGAGGGGATGGACCATGGGCCGCCAAGTTTGCAGAGATATGGCTTCCCGCTCGACAGTCGAGTCCGAATTCTGGCTAATGCTTTTGTGCATCATGTTCAGAGTCGGCCTCGCTCGGCGCCGGATGGGCAGGTTCATGAGAGTCTTGCGTCTATCACGGGATGGGTGCATCATGAGTGAGTCATTCATTCCGCTCGATTCTTTTGGGCATTCTTGATTATGCATGTGCTGGACTAGCACATAGATGCTATAGCTGGCCGGCCGGCTGGTTGACTGACTGACTGTATTTTCTAGGGGATACACCCCTCAGTTCGAGGCTGATACGGCCAGCGACCCAGAGTGGGCTTGTAATGGGGGATGGACACAACCTGGCGACGGCAATGACGATGGCGCTGGCGATGAAAAAACCCCGCATATCAAAGCGGTGATGTTCAGCGTTATAGACGGTGATGTTGATGGTGGCGGTGGGGAGGAGCGCCTTCTGCGCGGTGAGGTTCTGACAATTTTGGGCATTATAGCGGAGCGGCTGCGAATAGAGTCTCTCAAACGGCGTGGGCATCTCGTCATACCGGTTCGTGTGGTTCCCTACCCCTTCAGTCAGTCTGTAGTTTTTTTCCCGAGTGGGGCCTTCAAAAATTTCGATCCTGATGCCTGATGCTGTGTTTCTAGGTCATGCTCTTCTCATTCATGGGGCCCCGACATGGCCGGATCCTCGTGGCAGTTTTCAATGGGGCGAAGCTGGTCATCCAGAAGTCGGCCTTGCATATGTTTACCAGTCACGATGAAAAGAGCATGGAGATCTTTGCGCGATATCAGGCCACGGACGTTGGCCCCGGTGATACGACTCGATTGCGAACGATGAATCGTCGGCGCAGTCGCTTAGACCGCAGCAGTTTAGTTCTGTTCAGAATGTTCATTGACAGATAACAAGAGAATGTTGACAAGTCCACGAGATCATGATGATGAGACTTGTTGAACGTTTGTTTGTGTCATCCGATGACTCGGACGGAGGTGATGTGGCCAAATTCCGTTGAAGCAAAGTGGCTTTATGTATATTTGTATGTGGGAACAGTAGTAGTGATGATGACAGTCACTAAGTCACCTCGTATTGAGTGAAATGCAGCAAATGACGGAGCTCTTGGAGAATGTCCGAGGATGAGTTGAGGATAATCATGATGATGGATTGGATAGGTGTGTTCAAGCGGACGATGCACCCCTTCGCTCCTTCCCTCCAGGCTAACAGTACCTAATCCTTTACTTGGTAATACCACCCAGGGGGCGCTTCGCCAATTAATTTAAACAATTCCAATAAGCCAAGTCCGTCTCAACTCACTATCCCAGAACCCCCAGCTTGATAGCAACAGTCTTCCCCTTCTTACCTTACCCCGGCGCTCACCACTCACCACCCACCACCCACTCACCACTTCTCAACCTCAAGCCTCAGGTCAAGCTCATGCGTGAATGAAGACCAGGGCTGGGTATGCAAGTACCTGTACGACTGCGCGATCTGATGTGAACCCAGTCAGCAATCCGACCAAAAACCTACATCAAGTATTCATGTCTTCAGAACTCACCCAGTCTGGATCAATCTTCGAATGCGGCACATCATCCAGAATCCCCCTCGTCTTCCCCGTATCAATAATCCCATCGATAATTGCATGCAAAAAGTGCACGCCCTGCGGACCGAACTCCCTCGCCAGAGACTGCGACATTGCCCTTATGCCAAACTTGCTCGTTGCGAAGAAATGAGAGGCCCGAGCCGCCTTTCAGAGCAGCGGTTGCGCCTATTCACAGCATTTTGCACTGGCTTCGGATTATGGAAGGTAGGCACGCCGATGAAGCCTAGGACGGGATATCCCACCAGTGAACATTGGGGTTGGCGGATACTTCGCTTTATCTACCCCAGCATCAAGCAACAAAAGCGGCAACGTTGCCCTCGCGAAATTAAACGCCCCTTGACAGTCAGTTCCAGAGCCTGTTCCTGGCCCGACACCGGCGATTATGGCGATCGTTTTGAGAGTGGAATGGGGCATTTTGTTATATTGTGAGTGGGTGTTTATGGTATGGTATATGGTCGATGCGAGAAGGGGAGGGGCAGGGTGATTATATTCAAGGGTCTGGGATTTCAACAATACAATTACAACATCCCGACAGCTGCTTGTGGGTAAGGAGAGGGAAGGCAGCGTCCCAAATATTGCAGAGGTTGTATCCCAGTCAAATCCGGAGTCACCCACCATTCTTGCAGGGGCAGGCTCTGATACAGGTATGCAAGGACATGCCAGTGCGGAGCTAATCACTTCTCAAGAGCCAACTGTTGATCCTCCTACAGCTCTTGGGGATGTATCTATTCCCTCCAATAAGTCAGCACCCGCGCGGTCATCGTCACGAATCTCCTATCAAATTTGCCGGAAGACATTTGCCGAATCTTCGCATGTCGAGATCCCAAGCCGCCCTATAGCAGAAGTGAACCCTCTTTTGATTGCAATTACACCTCTTGCTCAACGTGACTGGAGTTGCCAACCTTCATCAACCAACGGGCCGTGGCGCTTGGATGGGACAACTCTCTCGATCGACCTTCAGGATGCAGAGCAGGTTCCAATATTTGTTGGCTATTCCAGCCTTCGTGTATACGATGACAAACTTACGCAATCCCTTACGTTCTTTCTTTCATGGACCTGCCGATGGCCCGCCAGTCAGTAAATCCGCCGTGAAACCCAACCCTCCTATGCCTGCTCGTGGACCCCTCTCGAACAAAAGCAGCGGCTTGTGAAATTAAAGCAGGAAGGATACACTTGGGATGAGATTGTTATGAAATTTCCTGGCAAGAAAAGGAGTAACCTTCAGGCTATTTATTCCAAAAGCCTAAAAGATCTTCGCAGTTTAGGCTCTCAGTATAATCACCTCCCCAGACACCCATCCTCGGTACCCAGATCGTCCTCGAACCATCTAGCAGAAATAGCAGGCAATGGTCGCATCAAAGCTGGACGGACGAACCAGGTGAAGAAGTCACGATATAATTTACGGGCAAAAGGAAGTCGGTGAAGTATTATATTGCCTATACTCCCTATCCATGCTTAACTGCTTTTCATTCCACCGAAACCGCTATTCATCCCTAATCCAGCAGAAATCGAAAGAGTGCTGCGGCTTATTTTCAGCTTTTGACATGTTATAGTTTTGAAGGTGTCCAGTTTCTTCTCTTTCTCCCACCTTTGCAACATTTATGCCCACCTGACAAAGGCTTTTTCAATGAACCATGACGCTCAGAAAGAGCCTAGCACGTAAGAAAAAGGAGATGGTTACGCACGTTTATAGGAATTCTAGTCCGTCCTCCGATGGAGCCATATCTTCTTCTACCATCCAAAGCCAATCCTCAAACTCAGCTTTATCCAACCCCTTCGGTGGCTGCGCGGAAATCCGGTCGGTGTAGGGTTGTCCTCCCCTTCAATCAAAACCTGTGGCAGCAGCGGCAGCAGCAGGGGCGATTGACCAACTGTTCGCATGCTTGTCTCGGTACGTCCGGCAATTCCGAGCCAATGACTGCAAGTGCGGAGACATGCATCGGTGAAGGCCGGTGTTCGCAATGATCGGCGAACACTTTGTACTCGGTTGATCAGAAAGTCCGTTTTTGCGTGCCCTGTTATCTGCTCCGACCCCGCGGGGTGGATATAATAGTATAGACCTCTCAGAATCTTTATCTTACCCCTCCATTGAATTTTTTAGTGGACTCGATCTTTGACACGTACAAGCTGGAGATGGAAATCCCACTCCTACCCATTGCTGCCCTCTGTTTCTTCACCTACGCATCCGTCGTGCTCGTATACAGACTATGAATCAGCCCTATCGCATCCTTCCCCGGTCCCCTCCTGGCGCGGAGTACGTTCTGGTATGAGTTTTACTACAACTGGGTACATACCGGGCAATTCTATCGGAAGATTGAGGAACTAGATAAGAAATATGGTATTCCCAACTGCTGCAACTAACCCTGAGTTGAATCTCTGTCACTCATTCCAACATACCTACAGGCCCCATCGTCCGTATAACCCCAACAGAGGTCCACATCCGCGACCCGCTCTTCTACCACGACCTCTTGGTAACCCGCGCCGTGCGCAAATCAGGCGCATATGGGCGGTTTACGCAGGGGGCCTGGTTTGACGGTGAGCCGCGCACACCCCTCTCAGACCTCCTCCCCTTTCTAAGCGAGATCAATCGAGCGCTGGCTGACTCTATCTCAAGACATAACCGCCGTCTCCATCCCGCATGATACGCACCGCGCTGTCCGCGCGGCTCTCAGCCCTTTTTTCTCGGTATCCGGTCTTCGGCGCGTAGAATATAGGATCCTCGCATGTGTGCGGAAATTGGCGGGAATTTTAGAGGGGAGTGCGGGTGCGGGCGTGCCTGTTAATCTTAGTGATGCGTTTGCGTCGTCTAGTACGGGTATGTGGGCCTGTTCTTCTGTGCCTGTTCTTCTGTATATGGATATGGAGGGTTCCGCAGGTTGAACTTGCCGATATCAGTGTCTAATATAATCTATGGTATTGCAGACGTCACATCGGCCATCTTCCATGAGGAACCAGGGACGTTGCTGGATGACCCGAGTTTCAATGCGGACTGGTATGTATAACCAATACAATCCAGACGTCTGGCCCCGTTCACGGAGCTATACGGTCCAGAAAATCTTGAAATGGCTGTGGCAAACACTCACGATGGGCGTGGTGTCGGTTCCGTAGATTATCCAGCTTCCGTGGATTGCGAGGTAAGTTAGGGCTGATCCGCTTCCACTCGCCACGAATTCTAGACCCTACCTACCCCTTCCCTTCCCTACATAAGACCTCACCTCTACATCTTTCTCACCTAAATTGAATCACTGACCGAGACGACTTCAGACTCGTCACGACGCCGATTATCCGGTTCCTCATCGAGAACCTGACGAATTGGAGAGTTTGGCATGATGTAAGTCTCATTATAGAATCTCGCATGCGATCAAGTTCACTTGATTTATGGATAGCTTGTGTAGCTGCCGCTTAGGGCTACTACCTTAACTGACTCTGTTATCAGAAATCGCATCGCCAACTCTCAACAACCAGAACCCGCTCGACACCCGCATACGAGACCAAGGCCCACGAAGACCCAGCCCTAACCGCCTTCGTCGGCCTCGTCCACGACCCGCTCGTCTCATCAATGCTGGGCGACGAAGCTTTTGTTCGGTTGGCGACGGAGAGTGACCATATTTATCCTAACGAACAACACCCATTAGTGGAAGGTCCATACTGGTTATCTTGATATATTGACTCACCCCACCCGTTTAATTACTTACTTCTCAAATAAATAACAGCTAATCCAACAAGCCGGCACACACAACCCCTCGCAAGCCCACTCGCTGATCGTATATTTCATCCTGCGGAATCCAGAGGTCGAGACTACACTAAGACTGGCGTTAGAGCCACTATATACCACCAATAAGGATGACCTACCACCGCTTCAAGACCTCGAAAACATCCCATACCTCGTCGCATGCGTTCGAGAGGGCCTTCGGATCACATCGGGGAACATGAAACGCCTCCCGCGTGTATTTCCGAACGATGAGGTTGTGTTTCGGGGGTGGAGGGTTCCAAGGGGGGTACGTTATGTTGCCTATATCTACCCTACCTATATACAACAGCACGAACAAGTGCTTTGAAAATGTGGGTGTTAGAAGCGCTGACATGTCTATGATCTTCGTCTAGACCGCCGTCTCAATGAGACCCTACTTCATCCACATGGACGCCGGCGTCTTCCCGAGCCCGCACATCTTCAATCCGAGGCGGTGGCTCGAAAGTAGTCCCGCAGAACTGGCGGTGATGAATCGGTATTTCATTCCGTTTTCGAAGGGGTCGCGGGTCTGTCTGGGGAAGGAGTAAGCACTCGTACTCACCTTCAAATCGTCCCTACCTAGGCTTGGAGAGAGATTCATTGACATGCGTTTGCGTAGCCTCTCATACATGCAGATATACTACACCCTTGCGCAGCTGTTCAGTCCCGGGTTCCCGCGCACGAGGTTGTATGAGACAGAGGAGGAGGATGCGAAGCCTGCGCTGGGGTTGTACTTCTCGATTCCGAAGCTGGAAGCGAGGGGGTTGAGGGTTTTGAGCGGCGATAAAATTGGGTAGTGGAGGATGGTGAAATCCAATGTCTGGGACTCCTAGGGGTCTTTATACGAGTTAGTTTCTATCAGGAACACTGCGCCAGGATATAGATGGAGGGCGGTTCTATTTTGACTTCCAATTGGACAGTTGCTCTCTCGTGTAGGTCAAGCTAAAGGATTTCAGAACCGATGGACAGAGCGGCTCCCACGTTTACTGAACTAATTCATGTTTGATGGACAGCTTGTAAGTCCATATCTGTCTAGCCTATTTACATGTAGACGCTCTCTATATACTTTCGGATATCTTCTTTATATGACTACCTGTCAGTATCCTTCTTTGCCTGCTTGCATAGTTAGCGACCACGTGCTTGTTCCTTTATATCTAGCTTCCTGTTTGATAGCTAGATATTCTGAATTCAACCATCTTCATCTATCTCTTAGGTCGATGATGGAGCCTTGTTCCCACGGAGCTTAGTCCTCCAACACTACCAACCACCCCGTTAGTTCTAAAACGGCCCTATCGTCCCCGTCCACAACCCATCAAAGTTACTCCGCGTCCACGTCCCCGTCTTTCCATGCGCCCTGCCCGCGGCCTTGTTGAACTTCAAATTTCCCTTCTGCATGGGTCCACTGGCAAGGCTATCCAGCCACGCCTTGGCCTGTCCCGTATATCCATACGCCTGGCGGAACGTCGCCGATGCGTCCCCGTGCCAGGCGCCCGCTTGCGCCTCGATGTTGGCGAGCTCCATGTCGATCCAGTAGCAGTACAGCTCTTCGAGACCCGCCGTCGCCCGGTTCGGGCGCCCGATCGCCCCCGCGGGGAGGTTGGCTTGTTGCCAGTAGCTGGCGTCTAATTGGCCCAGGGCGAGTTGGATGCCCTGCGAGGAGGTCTTGAAGATGGACCACACGTCCGTGTGGCGCATGTAGCTGAAGACGCCGGCGGTCTGTTTTGAAAATGTGGTCAGCGAGATTGACTTTATCTAACCGGGTAGCTGGCTCGGTGGCTTACCTTGCGATGAGCGGCGCGGTCATCGTCCAGGTTGCCGTACGTGGTCCCTGGTTGTTTCCCCTCCAAGAACACGCCCTTCTTGCCGTTCGTGACTGACTCTGCCAGGACGAGAAGTTGGGGCATATCCTGACTGCCTATGTACACGCACATCTCCTCCCAGAGATCTCCATTCCAACCAGGGGCTTGGAACCCTGCGACACCGATGCCCATGAGAACTTCAGAGACCCATTGCTTACTCGCGGCCGGATATCCGGTTGGGAGTGCGATTCCGGTGCCCATGAGGAATTGCATAAAGCGCTTCAGGGTTTGCCCCTCGTAGACATGCTCCGCTAAATACATCTAGTGAGTAGGTAGTCTGCAGCCTGGGAGAGGGCTTACTTCACACGTAGTCCTGGTTGTTTGGACCGGTCAGTTTCGAAACCTCGGGATTGCAGTTTGTGTTGTCGAATCTATAGTATTTCTTCACCCTCGACAGCTTTGCCGCGCTGGAGCAGGTTGGGTACTTGACCACCAGGATCAGGTCATCGCCATTCCAGTCCCAAGTAAGCCACTTCTCTGTAATGGAGCGCTCGACAAGGTCGGACTGACGTTCGCCGCTGCTGCCGCTGAAATCGCATACTTCGTCCCCGCTAGAAAGATCAGCATCATATGGGCACGAGCCCCCGTCACTCTGGCATTTCTCCAGAGATATTCCGTCACCACAGCTGGGGCAAGCGGTAATCGTATCCCCAGTCTCCTCTCCTGGGCAGCCCAGGCCTCGAATAATGGGCAACATTGGCCCATACACCTTGGCGCGTTTCCCCAGTTGATGGCCATGCGCTTTTCCATCATCGTCGACTTCAAGGTAGTTCCGAGCTCTAATTCTGCTAACGTTCGCGGGGGCATCAATGGTGGCTAGGGTAGTTTTGCTGCTATCGGGAGACCAGCACATGGGTCCCTCCGACCTTGGCCAGACCTGCCTTTCGACGCCGGGCACGATGTAGTACGGAGTCCTCGGAAGAGCCCATTTCATGGCGTCAGGCGCCTTGATATCGGCGTATATAGAAGCCCCGACGTCGACTCCATAGCACGCAGAGGTGCCGGAGCTCCCCGTCTCGGCCTCTGCATGAAAAGTAACATAGCCATCGGTAACAAGTCTCACGGCACAGTCGTCAAGGTCGAACAAGAAGTCGTCCCACTGAATCCCGAAAGAAATGGTGGGCTTCACATGGGCGGTGATGAAGCCGTCGATACCGACCGACCATTCCACCTCTGGCTCTTCTGGAGGCGTGAGTTCCTGCTTGGCCTCTCTCTCCAAATCAGGGTCATATTCATCGTTGGGAATCGGGTACGTCTGCTGGATGTCCCACCCTCCGAGCTTGACGCGAGTCTCAAAGTTGACCCCAAGTGTCACCGCGCCTTCCAGCTTGCCAAAGACTTCAAAGTTGAGTCCAATGGTTACAATACCCGGCACCGTGAATGCTGCTCCAAACTTGTCTGCAGCAAATATGGTAATGTCTGGAGTCTCAAAGTGATAGGTAATTGCTGCATCGACCAAAAAGGCCGCAGTCACCTCTCCTCGCGTGCGGAAATAGAGATACGAATCGCTAAAGCCCAGCTTCGCGATAATGGTGAACCCATAGTTAAGTTCCGCCTTGACACTGGCTTCGGCGTGTATGTCAAGATGAGCTTCATAGTTGGGGCATGCCAGCGTCTCATCCACCAGCTTGAGGACAAAGTCTTCGCTGTACGAGTGGCCGAATTCGACGGTCTTTTCCACAGTTCCGATTAGATTCTTCAACCAGGCAATTACATCACTGCCAAACCAACGTTTGTGGAACTCCTCATGGGACAGCCCGCCAAAGTGTGCATCGTCTCGCCACTCCTCCTCAAGCCAGCGTCGGTGGTTCTTGTTGACCAGGTCTCGCTTGCGTTTCTTCTTGGTGTTGGCAGCTCGGTCGACCACGCCATCCCAATAGTCCAAGTCGTTGCTATAGTCGATTCTCATCTGTGTGTCTCCCTGGTCCCGAGGGACGCGCCTTAAATCATAGTCAAAGGTAAGATCATAGATCGTATCGTGGGAAATGCCTCGGCGGAGGAGGTGGCCTGGGGTCGACTGGTTCGTACTGGGATGCATGTGTTTCACCACGGCATACTTTCCTGGACCACACCCCTTGGGCATTTGCACAATGGTACCAGGGGCGCCGTGGCCCAAGTGGATGTTGTCGCAATTGGAGTCCTCTCCCATGTTGGTGCAGGTCATTCGTACGGTATGCTCGCCGATTGTTGTCGCATCGAGACAGTCGAATACGTCCCAGTGGGAGCCGTCGCGGCGGTCCAAAGATTGTTGAATGGCCGGAGGGCTGGTCATCACGATGAACCCAAAGGGGGCCTCGTCAGGGTCATCGTCCAGGAGAAGGTTCTCGTCAGGCTCTGAGCCACCCCAGGTCGGATCAACCTTCAAGTCATAGTCGGCGTTGACATAGTCCTCATCCGGAGGATCCGGGAAGAGGTAGTCCAATGGCACAGGGAGGAATGGCGAGGTATCGCCTGAAATGTCGCAGTAATAGCTCATTTTTCGGCCAAAGAAATTGCACTCCTCTCCCTCACCGTCATCGGAAGTGGTGATGGCAACCTGCCAGCCAGTGTCACAGTGGTTGTCAAAGCAACTGCCTGGCTTTCCATGCCACGCACAGTTCTCCCACTTCTGCGATCTGTTGCAGCACAACTTTTCTCGTTCATCCCCAGAGCAAACGCCATCTCGCCAGGTCATCTCATTCTCGTTGGTTTCACAGTCTTCTCCGCACTCGGTCCAGCGGCAGATGGGCTGTTGAACCTGCGACGGACAGCAGAGAAACTTTCGGCCGTCGAGACAGTAGGAGCCCCCGGATCCCCATTTAGAGGAGGCGACGGCGACTTCACTCTCATGGCGCTGGCCGTTACAAAAGTCTCCGCCCCCTCGCGATACACTATCCAGTATTAGCACTGCATATCACGAACTATGGGGTACGTACCACTCATCAATGTCTGGTGCGGAAGCAATGGGACAGCATAGACTCTGCTTTCCGTCGGGGTTGTTGAAAGGATAATTGTTGTCTCCACACCAAAAGTCCTGCATCTTGACGTATCCGGTCTTGCAATGGTTGACGCCGCAGTTTGTCGAGTAGCAGAAGCCCTCGCCAATGTCCTCCCAATTATCAGCGGCCTCGTCTCCAGCTCGGAATCCAAGCGTCTCGGGCCAAATCACAGCTGACAATGCATCCAGCTGTGGAGTATCGAGATCAAGGGCCCAGATGAGCAGGCCTCCAAGCCCTTTGGAGTTGGCAAACTCGACTTTCTGTTGAATTGTATCCAGGTCATCATAGGAAACCCACTGATTTCCTTCGAATGTAAGGTACTTGACCCCGTGTTCTTGGTCGTAGACAGGGCTGAGATCATACTTGTCCTTTATGTTCATGATCTCTGCATAGGAGAGTAAACCGGACTGGTCAGTGCAAGGGCCCTTTGTACCACCTCCCTTAAAGAGACACACCGGCGTGTTGCAACCTGGATCTGCTAGTTGCTAGGTTCGGCCGTAAAAGCCAATGCCCAAATTCACCTTTTTTGGGTCAACGTCATTGCGCCAGAGCAGGTCTAATGCGTGATCAATCTCGGTCAGATTTGTATGTGCGAGAACCTGAGAGCCAATTGGATTGTCTAAGTCCCATATCCCATGAAGGTCGTAGGCCATGACATTGACATAGCCCACTACGTCTGACGTCGCTTTCAAATCGAAGTGACGGAGGTACTTTAAGAGTCAGCGAGATATGTTTATAGGGGTGAATAGCAGGACATACCCAGTAGCTCGTTGGAGCAGTGAAGGACAACTCAATGTCCTTCTCCTTCAAGAAATTGAACAACTCCGTGAAGTTTTCACCATCCTCGGGGTGGCCACCACGATCTCCGGCACCGGGGTATTCTCAGTCAAAGTCGAGTCCGTCAAACCCATATCTGTTGAGGAACTGCGTGGCCATGAGGGTAAATAGTATCCGGTTATTCTCAGTCGACACCATGTCACTAAACACAGGCTGCCAGATGGTATGGTTGTCGTTGAAAGTCCACCCTCCCAGGGCTAATACAACCTTGAGATCAGGATTCTTCTTCTTCAAGCCGGCAATGGCAGAAATTGTAAACTAGGACACAGCTTCGCTATCCCCTCCATCGTCCATTGGGACGATTTCAAACGTTTCAGGCATGATGTACCCAAATGAGTAGTATAAATGGGTGATGCTTCCGACGGGGATGTCGCCGATGCCCATGTTGATGCACTTTTTGTTGTGATTCCACACTTCGTAATAGCCAATGATCCGCTTCTGGACATCGCCATCGGCTGCGCCTGAGCTGGGTTGGTCACAGTTGCTCTGGCAGCCGGTTGGGTTGCCATCGTCGTCTTCACCTTTGTCACAAAACTCAGAGGTCGTGCCGCAAAATCCGTACTGGCTGCAGCAGACATTCAGGGGACAGGTCTTGCCTGGAGGATCCGCATGACGACCGCATTCAGCATGGGCATCACAGTTGCTCCAGCAGACATCGTTCGGGGACTCACCATTTGTCCCGCAATAGTCCTCTCCATAACCACAGTTGCCTGTTTGGTCGCAGCAGGCACCGTTACCGCATGGTTTATCTTCGCTGCAGACATATGGATCATCGGCTAATGCAACAAGGCTGGCACGGCTGATGTCGTTTGAGGAGCCTAGTATCTGGTTGGGCTTGCAAATGCCGTTTTCCTGCAAGGTCTGAGACATCATGCAGGATAGGCGAGATTGGTACGCAGACGGGCTGATTGCCAGCGTCACGGAGCCCGAGGAGTCGTGGGGCCGCGTTGACTATGGCAAGGGTCCCAAGAAGGACATGCAACACGGCACGAGGCCACATATCCCATTGAGAGTTGCAAAGTTTATATAAAAGAATGGAGAGTGAGAAACAAAATAAAAAGAATGAATGGAACACTATATGAGAGCGAATGAAAGACAAGGCAGACTCGGCTAAGGGAACGAGAGACGGGCTTTCTGCGGACTTGAGAAATAGACCCTGAAGCGGCCGAGAGGCGCTTATATGCCGCTCTCGGGGATAGTTGGGTACTGTCCAAGAGCCAGACGGAACTGAAACGCCGTCTCGCCTTCCCGTGCCAGCAAGGGTGGTCGGTCCATCCTGGAGCGAAATGCATCTCCCCCTTCGGCTGGAGAGCATCTGAGATTGCCATTCCAAATAGAGAGACGAATGGGGATACAAAGCCATTGTTGGCGCTGCAGGTGAGTGCAAGCGAGCGCAGGCGAGATGTTTAGCTTGGTTTCGCTCGGACTTGGCCCACCTGGTTGCTCGGCTAGGGCTCTGTCGGTCGAGCCGACGGGAAATATCTCCTGCTTATTTTGGTCACTCCGCAGGGTCTTCGTGCCTGTGCTAATTTCCGCCTGTTTTCGATCTAGTATTCGGGTCATGAGGTGCATCTTGCTTTATCTGACGATGCTCTGGCGCGTATGTCGTAGAGGGCTACCCCCATTCTCAACATCGTTCTTTGCCTGCTCCTTGAGGACGTTCTCTGCGGTTCTCGTTCCCACGCCGACACCATGGCGCTCCTTCTTCTGAGATTATTGTCCATTCCGCTCGTTCTGGCCCTCTGCGTTGCCACCCAGTTTCTAACCGAGGAGACCTTGCCAGAAGGATCCATCTCCGCCGCCTGCACTGAAGCTCTGGTGGCCGACATCGCCTGTCCAGTGCAGGTCCGCCGTTTTATGACCGACTGTTACTTCCCCGTGGAAGCCCTGGTATATTCGTGCACGCCAGCTTGCGCATCGGCATTGGTAGAGTACCGGAACAAGGTTTCTAGCGCCTGTAACAGATCTGATGTCTACACGACGTTTGATACTGGAAGCGAGCCGGTTGCCCTATTTCCGCTGCAATATCAGTACTATCACAACAAAACCTGCATTCAAGATACTGCGTTCAGCCAGCGGGGCCGATTGACGAATACCCCGGCCACACAGGATACATTCCTCCCGAAGCTAGCATCACATACCTCCCTGATACCGAGTTTCCTATGGCAACATTCGTTCCTCTGTCAATCAACCAAACGGCTTCGCTCCCATATGCGCCGGGGACGCATAAAGACTGCTATTTATACGCTACAGGGCCGGAGTTGTGAGTTGATCTGGGTGCCAGTAGCTACGATTCGACGTGTGAACTGATTGCAGCTGTCAAAGGGATCAGCCTTGACACGCTATCGAATTGATGCCTTTTCTCTCTTTTCTCCCAAATCGTACCTTTGCCTAATTGCTCTACAGGAATCCGTCTCTCAACACCACCTCTAACGACTGCGCTTTCGACGAGAGGTACCAGTACTGTCTGGCAGCATATAAGACCACGCAGACCATTCCGGACTCGACTGTAACAATCACAGATGTCCCGACCACAACCGAGCCCACAAGTACAGCGACAACCACGACTTCTGCAGGCCCGCCCGGTCCCACATAATCGGGCATCCCAGACACCTGTAACAAATGGCACCTTGTCGAAGGTAAATTCTCCCTCCCAAAAGAAAGTAAAACGTGATGGGTGCCGTAAACTAAAACTGGATAATCACAGAGGGCGATACATGCTACGACCTTGCCGCGGCTAACAACATCACACTGGACCAATTCTATGAGTGGAATCCCGCTGTCAAGAATGACTGCGCGGAAGGGTTCTGGTTGGGGAATGCGTACTGTGTTGGGATTTCTGAGTAGATAGAAGGCTAGGAGCAATAGAAACCTCGGTACTCACTAAATCCCTTGCGCTTTACCTGTACGAAGAATCGGAGAATTCTGTCAACCTAGAAATTAGCATATTAAGTTAGATTCGAGGTCTAGATAACCTTGTTAGCTTAGTGCGTAATTTTGGTTCATAAACTCCAATCCTGTCTACTCGGTAGTATTCCAGCCAATGAGCTGATTTAACCCCGGAAATCCACGTGCCAAGGCTTGGCGAGTCAGGCCCTGTTTCATCGATCTACAATTGTGGAGCTACTTAACTCATGCAACACTTTCCCCCCCCCAGACCTGTCGCATTTATTTCCCTCCATCCCTGCTCTCTCTCTCTCCTCTCCGTCATCTACTAGTATCATTCCACCAAAGACATAATCTACATCCTATAAGCCAAAATGCCCGACCCCACAACCCTCCCCCCGGAGCTCTTCACCCGAATACTCTCTTCCGCCGTACAACCCCACCCACCCACCGACCCAAACCCAAACACAGCCTGCAACCGCGAGATCGAGCGCAAATACGACTTCCACTCCGGAACAAGCCTCGCCCAGCTCTCCCAGCTGACCCTGGTAAACCGGCGGTGGCGCGACCTCTGTCTGCCAACCCTCTACGCCAAGTACTCGCACAATGGCGCGCGCCACTCGTATACCTCGCTATGGCAGTTCCTGCGGAGTATCATGCGCAATCCGAGAATCGCGGCGATGGCTCGGGGGGTGAGTATCGGGAATTGAGGGTTTTATCCGGATGTCTTAGCCGAGGATGACGGTGTTCGCGGGGATAATGTGCAGTTTTCGGAGGGGGATGTGGAGATGATGCGGCGGGCGATTCGGGCGGTTTTCAACCCCCGGGGGAGGGATTGGAAGATCGTCGACGCGCTGGAGGCGACGATACTCGATCCACGGGCTCTGTCGGAGAGGGATTGTCGGCCGTTGGTTGTGCTGCTGTTGGTGAGTTTGCCGAATGTTGAGACGGTGTATTTGCATCTGCCGGAGGGGCGTTCGATGCTGCGGTGTGTTCTCGAGGAAGCGTTGCGGTGTCAGGATGAGAGTGGCGAGTTGCCTTGTCTGCGATATTTGGCGCATCTGCATCTGCTCGCGGAGGTTCCGGTCTATGGGTTTGAGGCGGGGCCTTCGTTTTGGATGTCTGATCCGGCTTTGAGGTTTGATGATATCTGGCCGTGCGTCTACTTCTCCGGGCTGCGTACGCTGGCTTTGTATGACCTGGAGACGGAGGGAATTGCCGCTTTTCTTGCGAAAAACAGTGGCAGGATTTGCCGAGTGGAGAACCTGCGTGTTGTGGTAAAACCTACCCCAACACGGTCTTCTGCTGATTTCCAGGCGCTTGTCAATCTGCCACAATCACTCGCTCAGTTTTCGATATGCTGGGATCATAATTTACGAAACGGAGAGCCAGCCCCGGAAATCTCAGTGGTTGAGGTCTGGGACGCGCTACAGAAACATCGAGAGAGTCTCGAGCAACTTGCAGTCTTCTACAACGTTCATGAGCTTGACGAACCCGCTCCCGGCCGTTTCGGTTCCCTTCAGACATTTCCACGCATGAAACGACTTGACACGCAGCTAAACATTCTTCTGGACGGCATGACGACAGAGCGGCTTGCGCCATTTCGCTTAAAGGACACCATCCCAGAGAGTCTAGACAGCCTGTTCCTCCATCCCAGCTGAGTCTACGAAACAAGCCCTAACTTTCAGGCCACCGAGCTTCAAGCCATGGTTGCCGAGCGCAGGCGGCCCCTCAAGCTTCTTGCACTTGGTGATATCCTGGCCGCCCCGTACTATAACCAGATGAAGCACTCCGAAAAGACTGGTGATTTTGAAAGAATGGGCGCCGCCGGTTCAGAACCATACCCAGGTCCCTGGACGCTGTGCAAACAAGCCGGTACCCAGCTGCACGTTACATCCAGTTGTGCCCGTACATACGTACCCGGGCCTTGCGAGTTTCACACAGGAGGAGCCTGCCAGTGGCTCTGGTGCAAGACCTGGAATATCCGCGCTGATGGGATCCAGCGGAACAGAACCAGCGTCGAACGGCTACCCAAACCAGTTCCTCGGAAGAAGACAAAAAAGTCTCGCTCATTACCACTCCACACCGTTGCCTTTACTGACCACACGGGAAACGAAGCATTTAGCCGAATCCTCGAAACTTCCACCTCTGTTCCCCTTGGTCGTCTACTTCAGGCATCCTAACGCAATCCCGTCGCCGGATGTCACCGATCTTGGTGGCCTCCTCAGAGCCATCCGGGAAGCAAGGATAAATTCCGACTTCCACTTCCGGCTCGATGTTTATTTCCTCCCTGGCGCGAGTGAAGACGACTGCAAGACGCACTATCTTGCTGAGCGGGCCTCAAGAGCGGATTACGAGACGCTTATCCGTGAGTTCAATGCTCGAGTGTTTCAACTGAAGAGTCAAAGTGGTAGTCGCAGTGCGGTGCTTGATGACTCCTCACACGCGCAGACCACCACGCTTCTCCCCGGAATGGCCCACTCCCACCGCGGTCTCGAGCCCTACCGCGGTCTCCTTCTATTATGTCCCGAGGCCAACTGCCGCGATGGTGCACAACGGATCTCCTGCTTGAGGTTTGATAAACACACGGTGGAGGATACGACTGATGATAGCGAAGGCGAAGCCCAGAATGACGAGGATCGCAACGCGCCAGAAAGCAGCACCCTCTCATTCCGAATCGCATACGACAGTCCTAAATCTGGAGACGATGATGAGGAAACTATCGGCGACCCAGGGTAGAGTTGTCAAACCCGACCTGAACCCGACCCGACCCGCCAAGAAATAGGTCGGGTCAGAATATCCTAAAACCCGCCATGAGTCAGGTTTCTAGTGGGCCAACCTGCTAGCCTATAGGTTAACCCATGCACTTAATATAGCTGGGTGTTATAGGTTCCTCGTACGAGGCACCTCTTCAGTTGTTACTCAGTCATCATGTGACCTCGTACGAAGGCCCACTCTCGCTTATTTCCTACTTCTTCCACACAAGCATGATTACCTATCTTTTCCTCCTTCAACGAACCCTTCATGTACATACGGCACGGTATAGTTTAGCACAAACATATTGCCCCTTACAGTACCTTGCCTTCTGGCCACAGAACCTCAAGACCCACTCAATTTCTAGCCGCGCTTACGCTAAACAAAGTACGGATCTACTAGTGGTAAAAGCATTAGAAACTGGTCCATCCATCTCCAAAATGGCAGTGACAGTTCCACCCTGAGGCAACTAAACGCACTAAGCTGGGGCCGTGATCCTTCGGGCCGTGTTGGCTGTTGAGAAGAGTAACATGACAGCCCACTTCACGGCCCTCGGCTCTAAACTGCAGGTTGGGATGGCGCAACTAGAATGTTGAGAGAGATAAACTACGAGCAAAGAACAAGAGTTCTCTACCTCCAGTAACAATTCATGCTTGCCCCCAGACTCCCTTCCATAAGTAGGACACTCCCTTTTGCTGCCTGGAGTGGGCTTGCCGTTAGTCATAGGATATGCCCTACTCACACACAGCATAGAAAGAGCTGTCTTGGGCCTGTCCGTGCGGGTTCTAGATCTAGCTTGTTGCTCTGTGGCAATGTAACCTCATACCTTAGCGAAGCTTAGCAGGACACTAGGGAGCGGGATGTTTGCAGTTGAGAAGGTGGCTTCATTAACCTCAGGCTTTGTTTAGTATGTTCTCGCCGGTTCGGTTATCTGACCTGGTCAGTGCTTCATCTCCTATGGCGATCATGGGGAAAGGACCATACATTATGATTCATCTGGCCTGGAACAGTTCAGGAGTGGAGTGAGTACACTACGGAGTACAGACCCCAGGACAGCGTTAGCAGTATCGGGAAGGTTTCCTGGGAATATATGAACACGAGCACAAGCTAGCCTGGGTATGGCTGCGGCTGTGGGCTATCAACTATGACACTATGATTTAGTACATTGATCCATCCGGAGCAGTCTGGGTCTGAGTTCACTCTCCATGTCGCGATGTACTAAGTTTCATGGCCGATCCCATCTTTAATCTGAAACAAACCGACGGGCAGGTGAATTGAGTAATACTAGTTGATTTCAGGAGGAGAAGGGAACAAGCGGATGCATGCAACTGAGCTAGGTAGATGGTATAAGGTATGTACTGCCTTTCAGGCCTTTTGGACCGGCTGGAGGCCGCAAAAACAAGAGAACTAAGGAACAGTAGGGAAGGACACTAGAATCTGATGTGACTCAGGGAGGGATGGGACCATCCCCACGCCTTATAGGAGATAAAGTAGATACCTAAGGTAGTATTGCAATTCCAATAGTGTCCTCCTGGCCCCCCCGCGCAGAAAACACTAAGACAGAGGTAGACGACCTTTGCTTTGGGCCGGTAGCAAAGACAACTGACACGGAATGGTAGACAATTGTCTCACCAAACGCCAGCATCGCTGACGTTCAGCGGATTTGATTGGGCAAGGACTTCAAAGACAGGATATAGATATCAGGGCTCGAGGGTCGTATATTGACGGTCTACAAGTGCTAGGGTTTTTTTGCGATGCAGATAAAAGATGGCAAATAAGATCTCGTCATTCAGAAGAGTAATTCATTGTTCAGTCGTATCTACGGACGTACTGCGAGACGATAAAATACAGTATCAACAGTCCGTCGTTCAGCGACAGGGCCAGCTCCCATCCGTTCGGCCATCCCATGAAATTCGAAATCCATCGCGTAAGCGGAGAAAGCAGGGCAATGAAATATAAGCTAAAAGGTTCAGCTTCGGGCATCTTAGAGCAGTGATAATACAGGTCCACACTTACGTCCGCGGACTTCGTACGATATCCCGAAGGATAGTAACGGCTTGTGAAGGCGCGGGCGAAGAGGAAGAGCGAGGAGCTGAGGAAGTAGCTTTTTCCTTGGTGGCCATATTGTTCCCTCTGATAGCAGGATGAAGATATGATATTAGCAACGTTCAACGAGAGAGGGCTGTGTGGAACAGTTGCGATGAAGTCACGGGTTGATGGTCAAGTTTTACTTTTCAGAAGACTACGCGAGGTATTTATGTATGGAGACTACCGCCCAATTAATGAGAGGCTTGGTTACTATACAAATTATTGTGGAGCTTGGTTATACTAGCAATCTCAGCCATCTTGTGGACTGCTCCACCGCGATTCAGCTGTGTATCCGTGATCGACTGTTTCACTCTACTCGGTGAACGGAGGAGGTCCGAGTATTACGCACTAGAAAACATCAATGATTCGATAGTCCGTGCTTTAGCACATTGAATGGCCGATAAACTAACAGTCCCCTATGGTAACCTTCGGAGTGGCGCCGTTAGAGAGGTCGGTTATGTCTCAGTTGCGAGTCGTATCATCAAAAGTCGAGCATGCTCTCTGAAGAACACCGTCGACACTAAACACCGACATGAAGATATAGATATTGAGCAGGAAACAACCCCCTCTCTCCTTCTTCAATCTCTCAGAAAAACCTCAACTGATTCCTTCAGTCACAAGATCCGTCCTGAAACAACAGCATGAAGTTCTCAGTCCCTTTCTCTCTCTTTTGGCCACAAGCCAAGTTACTTTGGCGTCACCTATTACTTCAGTAGACGCAGTGAATATTTCTGAGCTCCCCTCAGACATTGGCCTCGAGATCCGGTCTCCCAATCCGGCCAACGAGCCTCTGGCAATTCTGGAACAGAGGGCTAACCGGGTCTGTCAAGTACTCGATCGCACAATCCGTACCATTGGCACCAGCAAATTTACGTAAGACGCATGCTCTCCTCTTGAAGACAATGACGTCGAAGAGACTAATGCTTCTGCTTCCAGGGTTATCTATATCATAGCAGGCTCCCGTCTTGCCCAACAAGTCTGTGATCTTGCTGGTGGCAATAGATGTGCGGACATATCCTTCGTGATTTCGGATGCTCTCCTCGTGGCTTATGCTGCTGCCGCCCACTACTCTGGAGCTGTTCCCGAATGTCTACCATTAAAGCGTGGGGTGGAGGACTACGTCCATCAGTGGGAGACCATACTGTCCACTCTCGAGGGTGTCTCCTACGAAAGTGTGACTCCCCTCTCAGTCTCTGCCTCTTCGGACACTGCCCCCTTGGCCAGACGCCAGGACGGGCCACTACCAACGCAAAGACCTGAACATGAAGTCGTTTCCTAGACTAGGCTCACTGAAGGCATTCATGTGGGTTGTTGTAGTGGCTTCGGAGGATAGCCAAACAAGTAGTGTAACTGTGAATTCCCAGCGGCCCTCTTCAAAATCTTTGCTGAACACTGCTAGGAACATGGGGAGTCAGCCGTACTTTAGTAATGGGGATGTTCCTAGCCATTGTCGAACTGTGCCCTTCTCTTTCGTTCCATTGTGGCCAGGGACTCGGAGTAGTAAAAAAGCTCCGCTTTGCTTTGAAGGCCAATGGAAGCATTGGCGGCATGCTCTGCACCGATGGAACACTGTTGTTGAGGAAGAATCAATTCTAATGTGCCGCACCCTCTGCCCTCCAAAAGGTGGTGGACCGCCGATTACGCCGCGGAATATGCTGTCCCAGGATTTGCGGGGGACAGGTCGGATTGTTTGAAGAGGATTGCGCGAGAGGTTCCGCCGCGGTAGTAGGAGGCTGGAAGGGTGGGTTGGGGGTGGGATTTTGTTGTTAGGGGGCGGGTAAGAGTAAGGGGTCTTGCATATAGAAAGGGGGCGCGGAAGAACATATCGGATGTTTGATGGAGGGAGTAGAGAGGACTGGAGGATGGATGTGATGAAGCTGAGGGAGATGGGCCGATGGTCGGAGGGCGTTGAACTTGTAAGCCCCGATCACCGGTACACGTGATGATGGCCCGGATGACTCTGGGGTTAGGGTTATTTGCTGTACCCCGGGGGATAGCACCCTTGTGAGGAAGGATGAATTGCTTCCCTTACTAGGGTTCTGTACTTGTAATCTCATACTGGATCATACCATGCCCATGCCTACGCCCTTCCAGGAGAGGGTGGCGATCTGACCCTAGCTAGTCTCTCCGAAAGGCAAATTGTGTGGTTAGGGTACATGTACCAAGGCGTGCAGTATAACCAGCAAAAGTGCACGGAATACAGTGACTCATTGTTGGTGTCTAAACATCATGCGGGAAGACAGTGCGTGTGCTATAGAGGGGATATTGAAATAGAAAGGAAATTAATCCAAGCAGGTGATCCTCAAGGCGCTTTGGGCCAATCGATATGTCGGTTAAAAAGAGTTCAAGTAGCTCCAAAATATATTCCCAGACTGACCAGGTTAGATCTAAAATGGTTTGCCACCAGTAACCACACAGGACATTTCGAATCGAATCAAACCGTGAGGCCATCAAGGACTGGGGGAGGGGGGGGGGTGGATCTCCACCTGCAACCTTGTGATCTTTCCAGTTTCCTCAGAGTACACTGGGACATCCAGATTTAATGACCGGCGGTCAAAAATATCGGCATTCAACCAAGTAGGATTTGAACTCCTCCCAGTCCAAGCAGCGACGCTAAGCCAAACACAGCTTCACAGCCTGACCGATCAATATCCACACGGCAGTACGTAAACTCGCGATAGGCAACGCAATTAAAACATCCCCACTCCTCCATTCCGCAGCGGAATAAAGATAGAGTCATGCTAAGCTTCATGCTTAGACCCTAGTAGGCTGGAGCCCGCGGACCCTGAACCCGCGGCCTCCGGAGACAAAAGGGGTAAGAATAGAGCGAGTGCGGACTCTCTGAAACAGCGCGAACCGTGTTGGGACTGAGAACTGCCGTAGTCTACATAGTAGATTATCTTGTGATTAGGTGATTGAAACAGCCCCAGCAGGCAACAACGCTGAAGTCTGGACTGCCCCGGTGGTCGGTGAGGTGGTCTAGGGCATGTCTCAGGATTCCCCGTCTGATGATCAAGGGTCCAGTCGTGTCATATCGGCAATGATTTGCCTCCGTATTCACCAGACTTAAATCCCATTGAAGAGCTCTTTGCTGAGCTAAAAGCCTTGATCAAACATCATTGGCAAGCCGACGCCGACAACCCTGATCAAGGATTCGATACTTTCTTAGAATGGTGCGTCGATACTGTGGGTAGAAGGCAGCAAAGCGCGGAAGGACATTTCCGGAACATGTGATGCAAGTTTATCGACATCAACCAGGAGTCATCTATGCAATAGTGGCAAAAATGTTTAGCATAAATCTAGCTGCTCTCCCCGACCCTCCTTTGTTGAAGAGAATTAAAAATAGAATAGAATATAAATTGATCAATTTCTCAATTCGCTATATGGAGTCCCATCTCTGTGAGAGTTTCCCCTTTGCAACAAGATCCTCTCAAGTAATTCACACAGAACATGATCTGGAAATTCAGTCTCACTGCAAAGGCGCATTTCTTGAAAATATTTGTCCTCAAAATTAGACCATTGTATGCATCCAAGTTCCATTTTTTCTCGAAGATGATGCAAGAAATCATTGCTATCCCTTGCCAGTTCCGGATTTTTGGGCTGAGGTATCTCGCTAAAGCAGTGCATGAGCAATCGCTGATGTGCTGGGCCGAGTAAATCGCGTGGCTCCTGTTCGATTATACCCAGGAAAGAGCTTGTTTGCTCTTCATTATTATTGTGCAGTAGCCCTGTGACAAATCTCCAGAACACATCATAGCGTCCACTGTACTTTTCTTTCTGGATAAATTCCTCTGGTGATCTTTTTATTGTATCTTTACCCTTTGAGTAGACGGGCTTGGTAGAGAGAAGCGGATTGCTGGGATCTGATATCAAACATCGGACGGAATATTGAGCAGCGAAGAATTCCTGAAAAGTAAGATGCAAGAAATAATAACTTTTGTCCTGGCTTGGAGCATCTGATGTTCGCAGAAAAGAGAGTTGGTCGAGGACATCATCTGACATCTGGCAAAATTGCGGTTGTTCATATAGCCAATCGCGATGGCTCTGATGGAATTCAAGAATGTCATTGTATAACCCTGTAAAGGCAAGGCATTCCAGCAATCTCATCTCAGTTCCCACCAGGGACTGGATCTGTACTCGTGTACGCAGGTTCTGGACCACGCTTTCGCTCAATCGCCCTGTATTATTTTGCTTCTCCAAGTTCAAGATGTCCTTTTTCCATAACCTCAATTCAATGGCCTGGTATATTTCGGTCATGGTTCGTGGTGAAGTATCAGAATGGATGTTATTCTTATTCCAACTATAGCACAATGCATCAAGCTGGATTGGTATTCGAACGAGTCCCTGGATCAGCCAGTGACTCTGAATAAAAGACTGGATTTGATCGGTAATATCCGGATCCAGTATAGTTTTGGCCAAGTAAGACTGTATCTGACTTGGATGGAACCCAACAGTCTCTAGTTCCAGGTCAAAGGGAGCAAGACCAGAAATGTTTACAGCATATGGACGCGATGTAATGACCACATTGTCTTGACTTAATAGGCAGTTGAATATTTTAGTCAAGTCAGTTCCAGAAAGATTGCGATATCCTGATATTTTATCGAGGCCGTCTAATAACCAAAGAGTTCTTTTATTGGTTTGATCAAAAACCGTTCGCCGGAGCTTGGAAACTAAATCATCACGCTCGACTTGGGCAGAGAAGTAGTCCTGGCGGAAAAACTCATCCAGGCTCGATGTCCCCTTGAGCCTCCGCAAGGGTATCCATATAACACGATCAAAAAGGGTCGCCCACATCTGCTCGTGGTAAAATTCATGCACAATCTTCTTGCAGAATGTTGTTTTTCCAACGCCTGCGTGTCCTCGAATCAAAATCCGTCTTGGCTGGATCATTCGGCCATCCGGAAGCTTTCGGTCACGAAAGAGGTCTGGAAGTGTGACTTCCTTTTCAGGAGTTTCTGCTGTGATTTTCAGGCGATTAAGCAGTGAAAATCCTGAGGATAGTGGTTCTGCTCGCAACTTGGTATCCTGAATCTTATGTCGGTATTCTATTATAGAAATATTGATATAGCATTGCTCCATGTCCAAAAACTCTCCAGAAAGGCGCTTAATCTTCAGACGATTGTCCATCTCATAGTATTCCTGTAATTTAATGTCAACTACTTTATTGGTTAGCAGCGTCCGACATACCAATTTCGGAAATGAGCCGAGGATAGTTAGCTTGTACTAACCTTGTCTTGACCGTGCAGTGGTGGTAACTTCAACAGGCACGATCGATAATAATAACTTTGCATAGGCTGCTGCTGTTAAGGCCGCATACCACTGCCACTGTTTCTGCTTATGGGAGTCGGAATAGTCGCATATCCCTCAGATCACAAGAGTTGGAAGCTTGTCCATCAGACCTGCTGCCTCCATCTCAAAACAGAGTATCCCATGTTCTTGAGCGAGACGATCTCGTGCTTCTGAGTCTTTCATCACCTGGTCTGCGGATGCGATTAATCCATAGTGAATGTGAGGTGCTCTGGTGTCACGCGGGTGTCGATCGACTAATTGCTGTTTATCGCACTTTCCACAGTCCTTGTCTCGGCTGGCATGATGATAGGAAGGTTGGAAAAGATAGTCAGTATCATATTCTGGGGAGAAGCTCTTTTTCATGTTGGGATCTCCTTCCAGTACTTGCTGCACTATTTGTAAAACATCCTCGCTGCCCATATGTTTCGCCTGAAGTTGATTTATATGCGTCAAAAGGATCTGTGGCGGTTTATTCAAGGTCCCCGTTTGCTCGAACCCACCTGGAATTGTCATGCCGTAGGTATATAGGATTACTCCGCTATGTTTTATACCTGGCTTGCTGACAACCACATCCCCTAATCGAATGTCGTTTTGTTCTCCAGGGACCGCGCCTCCGATCCCCACCATTAATCCAAGCCCAAACCGAAGCCGAGGAAAGGTCGAGAGCATATCAGATACGACGGTCGCGGCAGCCACGGTTCCGTATACTCCAGCTGGTAGAAGAACGATGACGATATAATGGCCGTTCAGCTCGCCAAATTCGTAGGCGTTGGGATCAGTAGACCATCAAGGTGGGGTGTGGATCTTGTCGAGCATGGCCCGGGCCGCTGCCGCCTCCATAGGCAAGGCACAGATCCACGCCACTGTGTAATCCTAAGGCGCGACGGAAGTCATCATCAACGCAGTATAAATCAGAAGAAAAAGAAAGCCAATAACTCCCACGACTCTAGGTATATAGTGATTCCGTATGGGGGTTTATTGAGAGATCGAGATTGGGAAGAGGAGTAATCTGCTCCGTGGCCTGCATGGCTGACTCACGTGAGAGACCAGTCTCCACCTGGGACCATATCACAGAAAGACAGTATACTGTGCAGCATGTCAAAGACCAGACTTTCAGAAACTTAGTCTACTTCTTAGACTATAAAGAAGTACTTGCCCGTGGAGCTAACGAACTAGCCTGGCGAAACTCCTTCCAAGGGTCGAATCTGGAATTACTACTGTCCCAGGCCCCAGCTTCGCCAAGATACATGTTTGCTGTTTCCTTACAGATTGTATTGTATCGTCTGGTACGCCTCATGAAAGTTGGATTAGACACTAAAGAGTGTTCTCAGCAGGGTTTGAATGATGCCAAACCTCATCAAATCACGCGTGATAGTTTGCCTCCTAATGTATTTTCAGCGCCAATCTCGAAGTAAAGAATCGTGAATATGGTCAGACGCTGCAATCATGGGCAGCAGGTAACGGAAATGAAGAGGCCGTCAAGCTCTATTCCAGAAGGGCGGCTAGTTGTAGGTCAGAAATAACAAATGACAATCTGAACATACTTCTCACCCTTATATATATCCTAATCTCTTTCCATCAGTTCGGAACAAATCTTTATTATGCGCTGAAAAAAGCTAATTATTTCAAAATCCTCACTTTAGCACGATCAACGTCTTACGACTGTCGAAGCAGATCAGTGAAGAATGTTTTGACATCCTTTATGGAGAGAATACCTTCCGGTTAACCCTGGGGAGGAGAATATGGCTTGAGGACGTCAGTCACAGGGAAACGGGAATCGAATGCGGAAGTTGATTGTTACCGCAGAGCCCGCTGGTTCTTTCTGCGAGACAAGCATACCAGGCAAATCATTGTGGGCTGCGATCCTCCCGAGACTGAAAACACTCCTGTTAGTTGCGGAACAACCAATTGTCCCTCGAGTCTGGTATGAAGATGAGATTGATCTGAATCTCGACCGAGAGGTTTACGAGTGGCTGAAGTGGATACGGCCGTATCTGGAATGCTTTGGGCGACACATACCAGCGGCGTTCATCGCCACAGTTGATGATGACGGCAGAGAGGAAACTAGGTACATTGTGTAGAGGTATCTACCCGCTAGCTGCCGACCGACTGCAGCGATCCTCCCTGGGCGATTAAATTTTCAAGCGAGGGCGCTTCTCCATCGAGTCGGGTTATTGGAATAACTCTTTATTGTGGTAGCGGGACAAGTTTGCGGGGTGCCTAGACGTCGTGCAACTGATTATAGATTTTATCACACCCATGGTCAACCGGGTATCGCTCAGGAGATGTTGGATGTATCCATACTGAACAGAGCGCTAGCCGAATCCAGCTAGTAAGACGATGACACTTTCTACTCGAATGAGTTACTGGAGTCCACCATTTGTCTCGAGTGGATCGAGCGACCCTCGGCTTTAAGCCACTGGTCGGAGTTTATGCTATACCTCCGCGATTGTGCCTTGCCGTAATCAGGATTGCAACGACTTCGTATATATTACGCTCTTCAGCCTTGATGACCATTTTCGCTCTATGCGGTAACCGAGTGGTACCCCGATAACAACAATGATGGCCACGACCGACAAACTGTACATTATCGACCCTAATGCTGACGAGGCGAAAAGGCAGCGCCGGCGGATACAGAATAAATTGAATCAGAGGGCGAGGAGTGAGTTCTTGACGCAGTTATATGTTGAACAGTGAACGTGCTAATCACGAATAGGGCAGCGCGTACAGGAGAACAGGCCCGAGAGCCAACATAGTGCTCGGCGGCCGTATCGCGTTGGGAGATGGCGGTTGGAATTTGAGAGAGGAGCTGGAGAGTCGAACTCTGTGCCTGTGGCTACAGAGACTACGGTGATTATTGTCAATAGTAGTTCGGAAGGGGATCGTGATCGGCAAGAGACATCCGCAGCAGCGAAGCCACGCCAGCTCCTGGCGTTAACGGCGTCGGTCAACGAGTGTGGTATCAGCACGTACGGGTCCTTTTACAGGGAATCCGGCCCTAGTCGGGAATGTGATTCCTCAATATCAGTCTCGGCAGACCACCATCTCCTGCATCTAATCCACCTAAACGTGTCGCGGGGCCTCCGCCAAAACAAAGCATATCTGCTGCGCTTCACGTCGTACTATCTCCCCGGCTACACCAGCCCCAATAACTTACCAACGCCCACAAATACTACAGAAGTCCACCCAGACGTTCTCTTCTACGGATCTACGCTCATAGCGACGAGCGAGAATGGCTTCCTGCCAAATACGTTAGCGCCGACGAAGGCTCAGATGAGCCTCGTTCACGCAACGTGGATAAATATTCTCCCTTTCCCGCGGATGCGCGAGAACCTTATCCGCTGGGAAGGATTCTTCGACCATGCTGAGTTCATTCAAGATCTAGTGGGGGATCTGGTCGATACGCGGCCGATGTCTAGCACGCGGCAAGTTCAGGCTGACTCTGCGCTGTCGGGTATGGCCATGCCACGTTCTGAACTTAAACTTAAACTACCGAACAGCATTGACGACGACGACGAAATCACAGCCAATCGCAATGGCCTAATCATCTGGGGAGAGCCGTACAACGTGGAGAGCTGGGAATTGACGCCGGGGTTCCTGCGCAAGTGGATGTGGACGGTTGAAGGGTGTGAGGAGCTGATCGCGTCGAGTAATTACTGGAGGAGAGTGAGAGGGGAAGAGTCGATAGATTTCCGACTGCATTAACTGATTTGCTCTGGACAAACAAGTAATTGTTGTCCTTGGGTTGAAGGTTGTTATGCGCTGGGCCAAGAGTTGGATCACCGTTGACAGCATAGTTTGGACAATTATGCACTGCACCCCGCTTGGAGACCACCATGTCCGATAACATCACAGGCCAGTTCTGCCTGCAAAATGTGTGGTTACCCGGTAGTCAAGGCGTGCAGCGCGTAAGTGCAGGACAAGAGAGAACCAACACCGTCACCGAGTCAGCCAACACGAACTGAACTTCTCCAACATTGTCGGAAAGGAGGTATGCGGCCCGGGAGCACAAAGCAGCAAAAAGACCGTTAATTAAGACCCCTCCTCCAGAAGGCCGGGGTATTGGCCGACGACTCCAATATTAGGTCCAGACCCCTGTCGCCAACCCGAGTCGCAGCCAATGACAGATCTTAGCGACAGAGTAGCGAGCTGAATGTGCTGTGGCTGCAGCAAATGTGCCTTGCGCTGTGATATCACACGGCGCGGCGCTTAAGTATTGACCGCACGCACTGCTGACTGGGTGCCAGAATGTCGGGTCTCATCTCTTTTGCTGGTTAATTTTGCTATCATTAGAAACGGGCACTAATAGGGGAAGCCTTGTTGACACGGCTGATTTCCCCTCTTTTTGAGGGTCCCGTTTATTTATGCTGGCCTGTCCTGGTCCTGGATGGTCTACATGGTTGCTCTCTTCAGTTGTGCAACACCAACTGAACTACATCTACACTTGCTATATTGCCTCGTATCATAGTACGAGTCTACATTCACAATGGTCGCAATCCGCCTCCCTCGCCCAACAGGCGTGTATGTGCCAAACTCCCCGACTTCGAGGAGCGTCACGTCAGACATGATCTCGTCGCCTCTGTCCGCCGATTTCAACTTCGACTCAAAGACCCTTACCCCCTCCATAATTCCTGCCCTCGAGTACATCTCGTGCAAGCTCCAGCAGAAAATGATGCACGTTACTCTCCTCGTCGGTCGCGGCAAGCCCTATCCCACCGGCCAACCCTCCGACCTCATCGTCATCCCCTCCACAACCCTCGAAGCCCCCGTCTACCGCGCCCTCTCCCGCACAATCGCGAAAGCAACAGTTCGCTTCTTGCTTGGACAGAGCTGGGCGGATGCCCTAAGCCGCAGCCAGCACGAGCGCCACGCAAACGAGTATCTGATTGAGCGGTCGATCTTGCAAAACGAGGTCATTTTCTCGCGGGAGGGCCTGACGCTCCTTAACGTCGATAGAATTTACACATTCAAGCGACGGCTCTGTATTCTCTCAAATGCAGCTGCATCCCCAGAGAAATCGAAGCAAACATCAATGCCCCCGCGCGACTCCTGCATCAACTCCTGCTTGCGCCTCCTCCACCGCACAATCGAGGACTTCCAAGGCCGCCCCTTCAGCAAGGCCTTCTTCCACCGCGTCTACGAACAGCTCGATGTCGCAGACGACCTCCTCACGCACGTCGCAGACGCCTACAAGAAACAATACAGCCAGGAAGGAATCGTCATCCCACCACCGCCCAAGCCTGCCGTCGTAGTCGTCGAGAAGAAGAAGTCGCCTGTCCGCACGATCCGCATAAGGAAGCAGACCGCACCGCCGCGGTCAGGTCCCGGGTCGACATCACGTTCTGGCACAACGCCCCGTTCGGCCGTTGGCCCTGGTTCGTCGGCTGGACCGCCGCCGTCCAGATCAGCGGGAGCTGGAGCTGGCGGACAGCCACTCACGAAGCGCGGGCCGAAGACGCCGCTGTCGGCGTCGGACGTCACGCCCATTACGCGCAACGAGTGGAATTTGCTTTTTGGGCCGGAGTTTAAGAAGACGAGGCCGACTGTTACTAAGTGGACTCCTTCGCCGACTGTCCTTGCTGCGGCCTGAGTGCGAGGAATCAGGTTGGCTTGACGAAAGTCAAGTCTTTCACGGCACTATCAGATCGCGATCACATAGATCGTCGCGTCGCGTCGCGTCGCGAAGCGAAGAGAGTGTCCTCGCTCATATACTTAGGTATATTACTGCGGATGTCTTTCCCGTCCCGATCAGAGCGAGTGACGCGATCACTTCGCCGGCGCCGAGCATCATCGCTCCAATCCAAGTCCTCCGTACTCACCATCCTTAAGGAGTACAGGATGAGGACCACGACCAAGACAGACTCATTCTGCACGGTCACCAGAACCAAACCAGACCGGTCTGAGCCGAGCTGTCCCCAGGACAACGGCAAGCTGGAACCGGCTCTCTTCCGGGCGGCGCGGTCATACCCATTACGGGCCATCTCATCGCCGAAATTGATGACGACGAATTTTGTATATAGGCTAGGCTGTACATAGTTAGAAAAGAAAAGCTTTTTTCGCCGGAGATATCTCCACTTCTCACTGTATCGTATACCTCACCATCGGCGTCCTCCGCCGGATTCGTTCGGGGTTGTCACGTGGTGGGGATGGGGATGGATGGAGATGGGTTGGATCTATCGAGTATTTCAACGATGTGAGAGGGCTTTGCGATCGCTTTATCTACATAGCAAGTTTGTGACGGGTGAGTATTTCAAAAACACATTTCCAGACTTGAGCGAGAAGTTGAAGTGCAGTTGCTCCAATTCTGAGGACGAAATTGAATTGATAACACTTCTTCTTATCGCCCCGCTCTCCAGCAATTCCCCTCACTAATCTCTTTAGAAGACAAGTATTTTTCCCCTGCAACTCCCGAGAGCATCTTCGCACAGAAAAGAAATAAGGGCGAGAGTCGGGCATAATGGCAACCTCCCCTCGCCCCGGCGACACTTCTACCACCACCACCACCACGACGCTGAACGACGACAAGAAATGGACCGCTAAGTCGCTGATCAGGCATGCCGAACGCTCGCATAGTCGACTCCCCGGCATCCGCAAGATCCCTATCCGCTCCATTGGGGTCATTTTGCTCGTGGCTGTTGTGAATGTGCTTGTTTGGATTGCTGTTGCGGTTGTGCTGGTACGTTTTTCTTTCGTTATCTTGATGAGTTGAGCATCGCTGACTATTGGAGCTGTAGAGATATCATCCGTGAGTTGATGGGAACCCCCAAATATTTAGGAAAAGGAGGGCTAGATGGAATGGATCTTACTAATGGTAAACGGATGAACAAGGTCCCTGGTCTCCAACGCCGTCCTCTCATATACCCTCGGTCTCCGACATGCTTTTGATGCTGATCATATCTCAGTACCTCCAACTGCCCCCCGAAATCCATCTAAACGAAGCAATCCCTCTAACAATCCACCAGGCAATAGACCTAATGACCCGCCGCCTCCTCGCAACAGGCCAAAAGCCCGTGACGGTAGGAACATTCTTCTCGCTCGGTCACTCCACAATCGTAATCATCACGTCGATTGTAGTCGCCGCGACAGCAGCAGCCGTATCCAGCCGGTTCGACCGATTCAGCACAGTCGGTGGAATTATCGGGACGTCTGTCAGCGCTGCGTTTCTGATTCTCCTGGGCATCATGAACGCTTATATCCTTTATAAGCTGTATATGCAGCTCCAGAAGGTCCTGGATCTTCCGGAGGGGAGGGAGGATGAGGCGTGGAGGATTGAGGGTGGGGGTGTGCTTTTCGGGGTTTTGAAGAGGATGTTTAGGTTGATTGATCGGTGAGTTGGAGTCTACCATTTGTCTTGCAACTCTGTTTCCGGTGGAGATAAACGACAAGACTAACCGGGTTGTGTGTGATTGTAAAAGGCCATGGAAGATGTACCCATTGGGTATCCTATTCGGGCTGGGATTCGATACTTCCTCTGAGATTGCGCTTTTGGGGATATCGTCTATTGAGGCAGCCAAGGGGACGTCGTTTTGGGTGATTTTGATCTTCCCTATACTCTTCACTGGTATTTATTGCTCCCACCCCAAACGCAAGAGCAACAGGAAAAGAGGAAGCTAATGTATCTTCAGCGGGGATGTGCCTCCTCGATACCACAGACGGGGCTCTCATGCTAGCGCTCTACGTCCAACCAGCGACGAACTTTCTCCCACAGAAGTCATCCCACTCAGAAATAATCGATTCCCCCGATGCTCCTCTGATGGACACAGCCTCAGACCCCGACTCGGACCCCAACACCCCAATCACAACACCCCAAAACCACCGCGACCCAATCGCATTCCTCTACTACAGCATAGTCCTAACAACACTCACCGTGATCGTCGCCATCATAATCGGGGTAATTCAGCTCCTCACGCTCATCCTGAACGTTGCAGAACCCACCGGCCGCTTCTGGGACGGCGTGCAGACGGCCGGTGACTATTACGATGTTATTGGCGGTGGAATCTGCGGTGCGTTTTTGGTTGTGGGGATCTGTAGTGTTTTTGTTTATAAGCCGTGGAGGAGGTGGATTGGGAGACGGCATGGGAAGGCGCCGATTGTTGGTGGTTGGGATGAAGAGGGGCAGGATGGGAGCTGGAGGTACCGCGATGAGGCTGGATCTGGCTCTGATACTCCCATTGCGAGGGTTGATACCCCGTTGAATGACGGCTCGGCTGGGGCGACGTATGGGACTGTGAGTGTGCAGGCTAAGGCGGATACACGGTGATGCACACTATCGGCGTTAGACGTAAGGCCTCTTTATCGCCTCCAACAGCAAATTTCGGTCTCCAGACACCAGAAGAAGCAAATGGTGAACGAGAAAGCGCGGAGGGTCAATATCATAACCGGGGGTAGTATACAAAATTCATGCCTCAGGCACCGAGACACAAAGAAGGACTGGTTGTGACGCGCGAATGTCATCATTCCTCGATGGTCTGAATAACTTCTTCACCTCACCATTACCTTGGGACAATGGCTTCGCAACCGCAACGAGCGCATACCTTGAATATATAAAGCACAAAGCTTCGCGATAAACCTCAACACTTGAACGCAGGGCCTTTCTACGTACAACCTGGGATACCCCGCAATCGTTTCAATTTCCCCGCGCTGAATACGATGCCGTCGAGTCCTCGAATCCGACTTATAGCGAACACCCTAGACATCTTATGACGCGACTGTATATCATCTGAGGCCTTTTTGTAGTTATCTATATACACAACCTACACAATGACCCACCGAAACCCAACATGTCCTCCGCAACACTCTCACCAGCTGGATCCCCAACACCGTCGCCCACCCCGGACGCGGACGGAGGCGCAGTCGCAGTCACCTCGCAGCCGAACCTCAACCTCTCCTCCGCGCCACCAATATTCGTCCTCCCAACCCACCTAGATCTCGACACGCTGCACGAAGCAGAGGAGACACTTATTCAACACGGAGCGCATTTGACCTACGACGTCGGCGAGACGGCGCTCATCCTGGGAAAAGTCCGGCAGAAAAAGCGCGTGGCGCTGGAGTTGAGATCGCGGGGTCTTTGGACGGAGGAGGTTCCCGCCAAGACACCTGCGAAGCCGCCTGCTAAGCGGAGACGGGTAGATGGCGATGCCGATGGCGCAGGCGCAGCAGAGGAGGTATATCTGAGTACGGAGGATGAGAGCGAGGAGGATGGGGTACGCGGAAGTCAGCCGGCGGCACACTTGAAGCATCCAGAGTTGACGACGAAGTCAAAGAGGGATGCGAAGAGTGTAAAGGAACTGTTAGGTGAGGAAGAAGGGGTGATACGAGTTGTGCGGTTGGAGTGGTTTAACGAATGTGTCGAGGCGCAGACAGTCATACCCGTTGACTCCTTCGTGGTGTATCGCGCGCGAAAGATCGAGCGACCGGCGACGAAGAGTGACAAGGATACTGCGAACTCGCAAGCTATACTTGACAGGGCGAAACAAGATGCCGCGTTCAAGGCGCCTTTTCCGCCGTCGAGAGACAGACATGGTGGTGCATCATCAAGCCAGCGCGCACCACCAAAACTCTATCGCCAAACGACATCTGAAAATGAAGAAGCAGAGCCGCTTCCTCCAACCCCAGATTGGGTGCGCAACAACGTCCTCTACGCATGCATGCGGTCAGCCCCGCTAAACTCTCCCAACGAAGCCTTCATAAACCAGCTCGTCAAAATCCGCACAATCCGCGAACTGAATCTCGACGAAATCGGCGTCCGCGCATACAGCACCGCCATCGCCTCAATAGCCGCCTACCCGTACGAAATCCGACATGGCTCCCAAATCCTCTCCCTCCCAGGCTGCGACCACAAAATCGCCAACCTCTTCGCTGAATTCAAAGCCACGGACTCGGGAACCCTCGCTGCGGCCTCCGCTCTGGAAAGCGACACCAACCTCGCAACCCTGTATACATTCTACAAAATCTGGGGCGTAGGCTCCAAGACCGCGCGCGACTTCTATTACGCGCGCCAGTGGCGAGATCTCGACGATATCGTCGAGCACGGCTGGAATAGCCTCTCGCGCGTGCAGCAGATCGGCGTAAAATACTATGACGAGTTCCTACTCCCTATTCCGAGAGCCGAAGTCGAGGCCATCGGGAAAACAATATGCAAGCATGCGAACTCCGTCCGCCCGAACTCGGACTACGACGGCCACGGCGTGGAGTGTATTATTGTGGGGAGCTACCGGCGCGGGAAAGTGTCCTCTCACGACGTCGACATCATCCTCTCCCATCGCGACGAGGCAGTCACGCATAATCTTGTCGTTGATGTTGTCGCGTCCCTAGAGTCTGAAGGCTGGATCACGCATACCCTCGCCCTACATCTCACAACCTCAAATCGCGACCAGCAAACCCTCCCCTACCGCGGCGACGTCGCAGGCACAGGCGAGAAACACTTCGACTCGCTCGACAAAGCCCTTGTGGTCTGGCAAACCCCGACCCCCAACCTGTCCAACCCAAATACCAACGAAAGGAACAAAAACGACAACCCCCACCGCCGCGTCGACATAATAATCTCCCCCTGGCGCACCGTCGGCTGCGCAGTCCTCGGGTGGTCGGGCGACACAACATTCGAGCGGGATCTGCGGCGGTACGCGAAGAAGGCGCACGGGTGGAAGTTTGACTCTAGTGGTGTTCGCGAACGCACGACAGGTGGGCAGGTTATTGATCTTGAGCGCGGGGGGAGGACGTGGCAGGAGAGGGAGAGATTGGTTATGGAGGGGTTGGGCGTGGGGTTTAGGGAGGCGGGGGAGAGGTGTACAAGGTGATCGGGTGTCTTGCCATAGTATATATACTATAACAATATAATGATGTACATACATATCAAATCCGGAGGGAGAGCGACTGCTTATGGCCTTTGGGCAGTCTCATATTTCCTGTCTGTGCACTCCCTCTCACCTTAAGAGTTATTTGACTTCATGTCTGTTTCAGCCTGTGTTTTGCTATGACTGAAGTGGAGGAGGGGGCTATGTTAGGGTATTCTACTCCTTACCAGCCAACAACATCCCCCAAAATTCCCCCTTGTTATATATACAAAGAGAATAGAAGTGGGGCTTTTTATGATTATACATACTTCCTGTTGGGGTGCAATGGCTCTGAGCCTTCGTTCCTTGTCAGTCTTATTGGTGCCTTGACTACTGGCAACAACCCTATATATTGGTCACATCACACACAACCTGCCATTCCAGCCCAGTCATCAGCACCTTTCGCTAGCTATCTGCCTCCCTGCGCAATGGGAGAGAGCACCGACGCTCAAATAATCCCATTTACTCTGATCGAATGCTCTGGTACCTTTGGCGGTGACACCAACGTCGTTCTGCAAGCGAGGCAGACACGGTTCCGGTTGAGACTTGCTCGCCAGACTCTCCCAGGAGATCTTGATCCCGAGGACGAAACCGCAATTGACGAGTTAGCGGACTATCTGGGACCACTTGTGTCAACCATTTTTCCAGAAACATGCGCGATTCTGCGGACATGACTTGGAGACGCACCTGCGGAACTCAGAGTTCGTCTTACAATTGGTGATACAGGATGGACGGCCGCCTCGGCTGCACGAATTGGGGCATGCGGTTTCGTCTTATCCGCCTGCAAACCCTGCACTTGTCATACTGAGCGATCTGCCCAGATTTACACTCCCAATGGCGAAAGTGGTTCAAGACAATCATCGAACGCCGTATCTTCGAGATTGAAGTTGGTGGTGTTGTTTATATCTACAAACTAGCGGGCAGTGACCGCGTTTCGTTCGAGCGGGAGCTTCTGGCATTGCAAAAAGTATCCCTCCTTCAGCCGTCTTTATACTCTCTTCGGATACCTAAGCTAGAAGGGTTCATTGGGCTAGACACCGAGTATCCCGGTCTGTTGCTAATGAAGATCTGTTACCGGATGCTTCTCTCCGGCGTCACCGTACAAGACGCGGACATCGATGTGCGTCGGAAATGGTATCCGCAAATCGGGCATACCATAGACAGCCTGCACGAAAATGATATAGTCTGGGGTGACGCGAAGGCACAGAATATTCTTGTCGACGAACAAAATGATATTTGGATCTCGGATTTCGCTGGTGGCTATACAGGAGGTTGGGTTCCTGAGCATTTACGGGGGACACGGGAGGGTGATTTGGAGGGATTGCGGAAGCTGCAAAATTTCTTGGGAGTACCTTGAACCCTGAGCATATCTCCGTATAAGCGCGACTTTAGCTATTTTGTATGCCCTCGTTTGAGTTTTTGCTTGAACTATCAGATGCCCATGGCCCGTAGCGTACCCTGCTGGCCATATAGTAATGCCATATAGAGAATGAACCAGCAAATGATAAACTGGAAAGAGAAAGCGCGTAGAGCGCATTTTAGACAGTCGGGTCTAGGTCACTTGATTGAAAAGCCAACTTAGGTTGAGCCGTCGTTATTTACCAGGCACGACCGCTCCCTCCTGTAGTCTCGTCAATATCAACTTTACGAACAGAGCCCCGACCTAACCCGCGCCTTGGTAAGCGGTAGCCGTTGGGAACCTGCTACCAACCGTCGCTTTGTCTTCCGTGTTTATTATAGATCCATATGTTCGGAAGCTCCCCGAGTATGAGGCAAGCTTCCCCGCGCGAGCGCCCCGTTTAACCAAGAATAAAATCCAGCTAGCGAGCGTTTAAAAAAAAAGGTGGAGATGCCAAGTCGAGTCCATCATTTAGGATTGAGAACCTTATTTGTCGCAGAACGGGGTCCAGACGCGACCGGAGCGCTGTATGGACCACGTTTTGGGTTCAGGTAGGGTTGTTGCCATCGGAGCCAGAAATGGACGGACATACTAGGTAGACGGGCCCGCGCCGTAATGGCAACCTCAACTGCAAGCTGGAGGCCCACCTACTGTACTCTGCGACCAGCTGAAGTGAAGATCGACAACTGCCTAGAAGAAGAAGGTATGGGGACTTCCACGCCGTGACGGGGAGTTGCGAGGGGTATAAAGAAATCGGTACCCTACCCTACCCTCTCCAGCTCGGTTGCTCTGCCTCACTTTTTTTTTTTTTTTGGATCTCAGAAACATCAGCTCATATCCCTTCTTCGTCCCTCCTTTCTTGTATCTCTGGGAGGCAAAGCAAGTCCACTCAATCTATCCACCAAGGTAAAAGACCTCAGCATTGGTATTTTCGAAGCGCTCCATATAATAGTAAGTGCCCTACGCCTATTCTAGTCCACCTCCTCAACAGGAGTCCCTGTCTTGCAGGGTGGTGGGCTCCTTAATGTTGATTGCGCAACTGATCTCGTTCTGCTAAACAAGATGTTTCCGTTCAACGACCTCGCCTCTGCTGGTACCTCGAACGGAGGTGGTGATGCGCTTCCGAAGTAAGGTCCAAGAGAACCCACGCTGTACTGGGGACATATTGATAACAGACTGTATGGCTCTTGGATAATGTACTTGCTCTTGGTTGCTAAGCCTGGTCTTGCTTCGCTTTTGTCTTTGTGCATTTTGCTTGGTCCCGGAGTAGACAGTGATTCTACTATCTAGTCTAGGTCTAGCTTGATGGAATGAATTATGTGCTTGTCGGTATATTGATGTATGAAGTAAGATCTAGCCCTGGGTCCTCTCAGAATAAGCTGAGGCTGAGACTGCCACAGTTCCCCAATTTATGTGTACGTACATCCTCCATCACGAGTTCGGGTTTGCTATGTTCTGGGGCAGTTTTCATCTATTCTATCGTACAGTCCCAGGTGCTTTTACTTGCATAACGTAATACGCGAGAACTAGGGTACTCAATACCGCCAAAGGCAACACTAGGAAGCTCGAGGGCAGGGCTAAAGCTCGCCCCCAAGCCCAGGTCGCAGCATTCTGCTGTATTCGGAGCGGCCTTGGCGATTCCTATGTCATCTTCGTCATCATCGCTAGTGAACTCGCGATCACGGTAACGTAAGGTCTAATGGAATTGAGTAAAACGCACCGCTCGGGGAGAGTAGGGACTTGGACTCGGCTGGGCTTGGCTGGGCTGGGCTGTGGATCTCTTCTGGTCTCGCTCATCAGGATTTCTATCTACATGGGTAACCTTTTACGTTTACATCATTGTGAAACCGTCTACGTTTGATTTGACACATCTGCAACTACCAAGCAGAGGTCCTATATCGGACTCGACGGACTGAATAATCCCAACTCACATAGGCCTTCTTTCAACTTGCCTCTTCGTCTTGGTACTGTGGAACAAGACTGTCCAGCCAAATTGAATCTCTTGACACTCGGGGAGCTCCCGATACTGCGGGAGATGAAGATGATTGGTTATATTGTTCCTTTTAGTCTTGGAATCTGGAGGGGGAAAAGACGAGGGGGTAATGAAGCGGTGGCATTCATATATAGCCAGAGCAGGTCTACAATCTCAAACACATCCCTCCAAAACATCTCTCTCCTGAACTCGAGAAAGACATCTATCCATCTTAAAGCCAGTTCACAGATTCAAAAAGGTACAAGTTTGGGTCCTCCATATTCCAACAAAACTACCCGACTCTGTCGTCGACCTTTGACTAACTATCCGATAGTTACATTAAAAGTCCTCGCGCCAATAGTATGTATCACGTCAGCAGCATGTCTCCAGACTGGGCCATCTCTCAAATTCAGAGCATTACGAAGCTAATCTACTATGAAATTCATGATCTAGATGTTCCCATACGCTGATTACGCCTGTGCGGGTACCCCGAGTGGCGGTGGCGATGCTCTCCCCAAGTAGGGTACTGCGAGCAACGGAGTTTTGTTGATATGATGGGATTACCACCGTTGACCTAGCTTTGCTACTCGTCTCTTCACTACACTATATCATGAGAGCCTTGTCCCTCTTTTAAGGATCGATTGTTGTGGCTGCGGGTCGATGTATACGTTAGTGCGTAGGCCGCACCTAGGCAGCATTAAAGTCTTATCAGTATCGCGTATCCTACAGAGCAAAATTTGAGTGAACAGTACGAGGCAGAAACTATTCTGTTGCCACCAAGCTGCACTCTCTGCAGTAAGCTGGATGTATCGCATCCACTCATTGGGCCCACGAGAGGGAGTAACAAGATAGGTTTCAATTTTGACTGGGCTGGTTGGGAATGCTTGCGTTGAACTATGGAACGAACGTCATCAAGAGTAACGTAGGCGCCTAAGACGCACGAATAGACTAGCTGCGCCCTATCTGAGCATTACCAGGATCATGCGAGGCTAGAGCGAGATCCAAAGAAATGGATCATGGGATTAGGACAAGCTGCAGTATAGGTAGGACAGGCATTGCGAAGCGGTACGCCTTACATAAAAAACAGGGCATTAAGATCCTGAGGGGTAAGCAGGGCGCCTGCGAACACGACAGGATATAAATATGGCCTGCTAATCTAACCTTGTTTTACCTGTCTTCTCTTTTCATGACCTACTGTTATCCTCTCTTCAGAGTCCTCTTAACGTGTCCGTCTACATCTACACCTGATACGACTTCCTCGGCTACCTAAGGTATGGCATAAGGCCGCTTTGCATCTTGCCTTGTTCCATCATCCTCAAGAAAGCATATGGAGCTAACAGGTTACCTAGAGCCCACAATCCGCTACCTTCTAACGTGAGCGTTTTCAATGCGCCTCTTCTTGGAATATACGCAGCTGACCAGAGACGTGCGGCAGAAAATGAACCCTGTTAATGGTGCTTGGTTCTGCGCGGGTGGTTCTTCGGGCGGTGGTGAAGAGCTCCCGAAGTAATAGGCTCAGAAGGTGAGATGCTCCGCCTGAAGATCAAATCCTAGTAGAAAAAGGCATACCTAAACCTATTCAGGCTCAGCTATACCAGATATTATACAGGGGTGCTTTGGTTCTGATGAGGCAGGCTGCTTCCGCTCGTTTGATGAAATGGCACTAGATGCTTCTTTATCTGCTCAGTTGGCCAGCCCAAGGAATATTAACAGGAAATAATAAAATTTATCGGAACAAGCCTTTACAATGCCAACAAAAAGATTGCAACGTGATGTATTGTACCCTTCGGACCCAAAGATGATATAAAAAAGTGATTGCTGCGAAGATCTCAAAAAGCCAACCGACTCGTAGTTGAACCTGCTGGACTTCTTAAATAGTAAATAAAACCTAACCCCACCTCACGCCTCCATTGACGAATACGTGAACCAGAGTTTGTAGTCGTGTAAATAATTCAGCTTTTACCCCCAAAACCAGCTGAGCTTGCCAGGGGCTTCATCCTCCAGCCATCCAGTGGAAGCTAGCTGGGCGCACGGTGGGCTCGGAACATGATAAATCGACCGGTCAAAGCCACAGGAGGCGGTCGTAACCTGGTCTAACGGGGTATGCCTGTGTGTGATTGAAGGAAGAACTGCAATCGGGGGATTCACGTATGAAGTCCGTGCCCGCTACGCGCGGAGTAAATATGCTTCCACCCAGATTCCTAGATGGATATGTCCACATTCGGATCCTTTGCAATGGCAGATGGTCAAGTAGTCCAGGCGCAGTGAACGGGTATAAGAATGCCCTCCTGGTCTAGTCTTCGTTTTCTTTCTTATCCATCGCCACCGGCTTGGGCTATCAGAAAATATTCGACAGAAACTGCCTGCTTTGACAACGGTAAGATTGGTCTTTTAGTCGAGGATAGTACAAGTTATTGACTTGGACCAGAGTCCAGTTCCTACTACAAACAGTGAGCTCGTAGGCATAGTACCTTGACTACAAGCCATTAACGCGCACTCCAGAACATGGCTCAGCCGTTTGGTCTCATCTTCTCTGCGGGTAGCGCCTCGGGTGACGGTGAAGGACTTCCTAAGTAACTAGCGAATTGGCTTCTTTTTTGTGTGCCAGACAGGCATCCTGCTGTCAATCATTTTGTTTGTAGTCAGAGTTGGCGGAACTATCCAGAAAAAGGAATCAATCTGACTGTACTTGAAGAAATAGTCCCCAGGTAGTAAGACAAAGTAGACCATTTTATGGTAGGGAAAGATTTATCTAAGAACCCGACGTACCAGCTACTTCCTATATGGATCTGAGATATGTTTTCATTTTGGCGAGATTACCTCTTGAATGAAGCCGTGCTATCCTTCAAAACAGCTCTTGTTCTTGCAATTTGAGTTAGCTACTCCAGCCTCCCACTTCCTAACTTTCACTCTCGATGATCGGACATGAACGTGTGGGGTATCCGCTGGACGAATCCTTTAAGGGAACTTGGGGAATATGAAGCGTGATCAGGGTTTGTTAGGGTCCAAGGAATGGAAGCAGGATTAAGTTCTGTTTTCGATCAACACAGATGATCTCACCTCTCTCCATGGACACTCTTCTACTTGTGATCGTCCAATGATTGTCTTAATCCGCCAAAGTTCCCCCTTCATCTCCTCATAGCCTCTCAGTTCTCTCAACACCTTTGAGAATCCTTCCAACGCGTTGGTACCATAACGAACCCACTCGCTGCCAAGGTACCATTGATCTCTCCGTGTTCTCTTCCTTTATCAAGAGGGCCAATGAATTGACTAGTTAATAATTGCATTCATACAGTAAATCCTGTCACCGCCGTTGCCGAACTTGCATCCGTGTCTATCTGGCTAATATAGACTCAAGATCGACGCAATGAACCCTCACTTGGCCAATTCTGTTGGTGGCGCTAGTGGTGGTGGTGAAGCACTTCTCAAATAGAAGGGATATGGCTATCTCCACGTCTACTGATTGGACATAAGTCGGGGGAAAGCTGGTAAGGCCTTGATGG
Source organism: Aspergillus undulatus (assembly GCF_047715775.1). Classification (NCBI taxonomy): domain Eukaryota; kingdom Fungi; phylum Ascomycota; class Eurotiomycetes; order Eurotiales; family Aspergillaceae; genus Aspergillus; species Aspergillus undulatus. Next base: position 152,349 of record NW_027396663.1, read on the forward strand.
ACCAGTCTGTGTTCTTGACTTGTTGTATCGTTCTGCTTTGTGTGTCTGATGGAGATTCTGTTGTCCCCGCGTCCGGTTTAGGAATTCAATCACCAAGTTGCAACATCATTAAGGGTGAAGTAATACCTACTGTAGTTCCAATATGCCTGGGCTGAGTGAAGTAGATATCCGGCAGTGGAGATGATGGCTGCTGCTAACGGAAGTCTTATTTTGGCCCCGCCCTTCACATGTCCGGCCTTGAGCAATTGAATCATGGATGCGTATACGTCAATAGCTTGTCACTGTACTATTTTCTTCCTCAATTGAATTCAGGCCAACTCAGTTAAGTCCGCCCCCTTATCATCTCCTGCCACGTTGATCGATATGCTGCCGAGCTAGCTTTCTCCGGGCGGCTGAAGAATGGAGCACAAGCTCAGCCAGTCTCGAAGGTAGAAGCTAGAGATTAACCCGAGTTAAGACACGGCTGGTATATGTATGTGAGATGAGCATGAGAGGTGACGATTCAAAAATCTCAGTAGCCCTAACTACAAAGTCAGATCCACTCTAGAAATCCTTGACGGCAAAGTTATCATCATTATCCTAGATTTGACGGAAGCACCACTGAAATAAATAGATTATCTGATTCGATAGTTAGTTAGGTACATGCCACCTAATTGTCTGGCTTTCTGGTTGTGATATTGTAAAGGCCCGGCTAGGCCCGTACCTTCTTGGGTAGACCCTTTACTTTGAAAGCGCTTCACCACCGTCGGAAGAGCCACTAGCAGCAAAAAAAGAGGGATTGAAAGGGCACATTCTTGACCCTAGGTCTCGGGAATCAGTTATGTATCGTGGGGTTCAGCCAATCTCGGAAGGCAAATCTTACGCTTGGAGGTAGTGGGTTGTGGGACCTAAGTAACCTATGTTATGCAGGGCAAGAACTTGGAGTAAAGTGCTCTTATGCTATATCTAAGCTAGCTAAGTAACTTCCGCTAGATATAGATATAGATGTAGATGGTTATAAAAACCCAGGTATGACGCACCAACTGCTCTTTACTATCTTCTCCAGTAAAGGCATAGTCCAGCTAATTTCTCAAGCAGACTAAAGTCCCACTATGTTCAGTGAGTAGGGCATCAGTTCCATTTTTTATGGTGGTTGAATTAAGGATTACAGGGAATAACCAGTTTTCTTGGGCGCCTCGTTCTGCTGATAGTGAATCTGGCGGTGGTGAAGAGCTTCCCAAGTGAACAATGCAATGATGCAAAAGGATCCCCTGTGTACTACCTACTTAGTCCTTTCGTTACATTTTGTGTGCAGAGACTGGCCATGGCAAACAACTCCTAGGGAAGAAATTACTTCCAGAAAAAAAAGTGAAGGAGGCAGCATTATACGCTTGAAAATAACAATTCAATCCTGTTTGCTACATTGAACATTCATTCATATCCTTTAGAACCTTCTCCATTCCTTTGCTCCCATTCTTACGGGATGAGATATTTAATTCTGATTAATACAAGTGTTCTTACAAGTACAGTGCATGGCGCCGCGCAGGGTAGCTACTACCTAATAGGTTGGTTTCTTTGCGTACCTAGGGCTGGTGACCCCTCGCCTATTTAACCTAACCTTCCTCTCCTCTCCCCCTCTCCCCCTCTCCTCTTCTCATCCTCCTCATCCTCCTCTTTCTACCCCCTTTTTGCACAATGCCTCACAGCCTTGACCCACTCAGACAACGCCTCGAGGGTTCCCTCGACCAAATTCACCAAATCCAGGAAATATGCCAAACTCCATCCATCACCTTTGGGGTTGTCCACGAAGGCCAGGTCGTCCTCAAGCGAAGCATCGGCCACCGAGATGTTAATCAACAAATACCTGCCGACGACAAGACAATTTACATGATCGGCTCTTGCTCCAAAATGTTCACATCCGCGGCCATCGGGATCCTTGTCGACGAAGGAAAGATCAATTGGACCGACCCTGTCCAGAAATACATCCCCGAATTCAACCCAGTCGGTGATCCCCGCATTGGCAAAGAAGCGGACATCATCGACATCCTGCGACACAGCACAGGCCTTACACCACCAAGTATACTTTCTATCGGACCTGGCGTGACGATTCTCGGCGACGAGGAGGACGCTGTTCCGCTGATAAACACAATGCCTACATCCGACGAAAAAGGGCAGAAGTTCAACCGCGAATGGTGGTATAACAACCATGTTTACGGCATGGCCGCCCTGATCGTTCAGCGGGTCACAGGCCAGCGGTATGCCGACTTCGTGCGCGAGCGAATCCTCAATCCCCTGGGAATGAACCGGACGGTCCTGAAGCGATGCGATGTCGAAAACGACGACAATGTCGCGATCCCCTACGCCAAATTGAGTGATGGGCGCTTTGCCCAGCTGGACGAGCAGTCATGGCCTTGTGAAAATAATTCGGTGCTCCTCGGGGGTAACGCGATCCGCAGTACCCTCGACGACATGCTTACCTGGTGCATTGCTGTCCTTGACGCCGAGCGAGCTGAGAATGAGCCTGACTATGAGCCCAACGTACCCCACAATCCCTTGAAACAGATGAACCGCGTTCGCCGCGGATACTGGACTCGGCCTTCCGATGATCCAGAATTTAGCAAGGACACTGCCTATTGCATGGGTTGGTTCCGGGCGAAACTCCCATCATCGATGCTTGGTGGATTTAGCGGCAACGTGAATTCACGGGATAAAGAGTACAAAGTGCATCTGGACTATATTCTGGGCAAAGACCATGCCGAGCGTCCATTCACCATGATCGGACACACGGGTGGAATGATAGGCTCAGTCTTCTCTGTCTTTACTTTCCCCGAGACGCAGAGCGCAGTCGTCACCATGACGAATGGTCGGGACTTTGGCGATGCAAGTGACTTTACAGCCCAGATACTGACCCAGGCTCTCTTTGACCTCAAGCCCGTCGTTGACTTGACAGGCTGGGCAAAGAAGGAAGCAGAGCTGGCGAAGGGACACTATCGAAAACACATCGAGCAGCCTTGGGAAGAGAACAGGCGGCCCAATGACCCAGAAAAAGAAGATCTCACGCTCTATGTTGGGCAGTATCGGGGTTTTGGGGATCGGTTCACACTGACTGTGGTTGCTCAACCTCAACAACCCCATTCGAATGGCGGTACCACGCAGTTGTCGCTGATTTTCAATCACCGCAAGGCTTCGGAATGTCCCCTCGTCTTCTACAAGAAGGACATCTACAGCTTCTTCAACCCGGGAGAAGACGCCTTCAAGCTTCGCCAGATCCTCGTATTTGACTACAAGCAGATGTTGCTGGAGTTTCAGTTTGATGACTCGGGAGAGAACGTCAAGGGTCTATGGTGGAAGTGGGATGAACATGCGGAACGAGCTTGGATGGAGAAAATGGCTCGGTAAATCAGCTCTTTTGCTACAAATTTTAGTAAAATGGAGGGTGCTTAAGGCTATCTATTCTGTCATTTAAGCTGCTATTCAACGATTTCGCGGTTTCTGCCTCCTTCGTCGGCCTCCTTCCCACGCAAGAAGCAGTCATGATCTATTCAACTCCGCTTCTTATGTCTATGTTTCAAGAAAATGCAAAAAAGTGAAAACTTGCTCACTATCACACGCATCCGAGAAGGAATAGGCAGCCTTCATTACCTTTCTGGAAAGGCTGGACAAGGAAGACATGATGTCTTTCCTGTGGCTGTGCTTTAGTATGATAGCGCTCATTTGGTCTGTCTTTTGGATGGACATAATGATGTCTCTAGTTATATTCAGACAAGGAGTTCCTTTATCAAGGATTGATAGGTGCTCTTCAACCTAGACTATGGCCATCTCAATGGCCTCCATAACAAGTCTTTTCAACATCACCCATATAAGCGCTGTCCCAGCAACGCCCAGTGATGGCCCAGTCACTCGACATTCCTAGCTCACTCACAGCCCCTCCCATTTACGTTCAGATGGAGGCAGTCCAGTCCCGCACTCGACTGTTGCGAGAATGTGGAGGTGAAATTAACTATTGGCAGCCATTTACCCAAGCCGTCTTGGTGCCATGAAATGTACGGCCTCAACCCCGTGCGAGATATCCACAGATCCATGACTCCAACCTAGCTGCTTATTAGTTCCAGGATGTGTTTGCCGCCAGGTTGACTGTAATTCCAAGTATCTTGCGGAGCTTTTCGAGGTAGAATTGGATGTTCGGGCGGCATGTTGCGGTCTATTTGAGTTGCTGTCGAGCATGTAGCCATTGCCGTTCCTAGGTGGAAGCCTGCTTTGGTCATAGGGAGATGTCTTCGCTTGAGTAAGGCTGAGGGGTGGTGTAGGTGGGAAACTGTGATCAGTGCCAGAGATCGAGGGGGCAGCGGATGGGCAGGGCGGAATTTAAGCCCTAACCACCTAGGGATGACCATCTCTACATCATGAATAGATACATGTAATACCAGCCTCCCATCACGGATAAAGCTTGCCTCCGTCAGCTGGTCTACATTTCGGGGTCGACGACGCCTTCCGCGCCCCCAACAGCGCATACCTCGTCCGCGAGGAGCTGCAGCGCATCAAGATCGAGCTTTTTGACGCATCCCGTGCGGCGTCTATCCTCTTGGTTCACGGCTAAGGATTAAGCACAGGAGTTCTACTCCCAAAACAAAACGAACACCGCAGATCCGCGAGCGACGCTGTGTTCCGAACCGCTCGGTTCAGTGAGGAAGTCTTCGCGCGTGTTATCTGCTGCGCCCAGGGCGTGCCCGAGAGCTCTGAGCTCTGGTAGGATCAGGCCCCGGCGGCAGTGGCACCGGTCTACAGATCCCACCTGCAGTATTCGACGGGCTGATTCGATGAATCGCACTCCGTACCGCTTGCTTTTGGTGTGGAGCGGGGTAATCATCTACTTTCTCGTCGCGGCGAATAGATACACTGACATCATGAAGACTGTCTATTGTTGCTTGACATGACATGTTCGGGCTTGGGCCCAAGAGGAGGCGTACGCTGATAATGTCTAGTCTACCGTCTTCCAGTTTCGGGGCTCGAGGTCTAGGCGGCTAAGCGAGTAGCGGGCTGTGCATGGCTGGTTGAAAGGGGAATGTGAATCCGACCACCACAGAGACCAGAGACCAGGCACAGGGGTGACGCCTGTGGTGCGTGCAAGGAGCCTGGGGCGCGGAAATCATGGACTGCGTGGAGGACCGAGTCGACGAGCGCGTCTTCGATAGCCTTGGGAAAGCTTTGTTTGATTTCGTCCCTTCATCGATTGACAGATTGAGCAGTAATTTATGTGACCAGACATAGCTTCGTGCAACTTGAGGGGGAAGCTATAAGTACGGCGTTATCGCTAGGTCCGTAGTAACAGACCCTACCAATCAATTAATTCATCAGTCATGGTTTTGCCTGGATTTGATACATCTGTATGGTACCAGCCGCACATCGGCCCTAGGTTGGCGCCCTGTATAGAGCGGGTATGCACCGACTGGAGCTGCATCCCCACCCAGGGTCTTCGGGCTCACCTTCAACGCATTGTACGTGTCTCGGTACTCATGGGCAACGCCTGATCAGCTCCCAACTAGTCTAACATGTACGCAACCTCTACCAGCGAAACCAAGCGTGGCCTCTGGGCGAATATCCCTGCATTGGGCTATGGATGTTCCTTCTCCCTGGTCTGGCTGGCTTCCCCCAATTTGAATCAATTGTGGCACGAGCGCGGCAGCCTCAATCTGTGATTGTGGATTTAGGATGCGGAATGGGCCAGCAACTCCGTTTATTGGCGGCTCAACACAGCAAATGCGGGCTGTCGATGTTGTCCCGCGACTATGGGAGTTGGGGTTTGAGTTGTTCCGCGACAAAGACAAGATGCATGCCCAATTTATAGAGGGAGACTTCCTTGCGGCAGCACAAGGGAAAGCTGACGTGGTGATCGCCTTGCAATTCTTACATTTGTTTAGCTGGGAACGACAGATCGCTGCAGCTGAACGCATTGTCGCCCTATCGAAGCCGGGGACAATTTTTGCAGGATATCAGCAGGGGAGGAAGCAAGCGCGGGAGACTATGGGGCCTTGGGGAATAATGTTCGTACAGAATTTAGAATTGTTCATGAGCATGTGGGCTATCGTTGAAGAGGCCACACAGACCCGATGGACGAAAGATGCACGAGGGGTGGAACTCAGAGTGGGGGTTGCAAGAGAAAGACTTGCAATGGATGCCGGAGAATTGCCAGGGCATCGAATATGTCCTTACCCGCGTATCTTGACCAATGTAACCAGAGGTGGTTAAAGCTCATAGTGACTCGAACTGGCGTAGAAGACCTAGCACCAATTTCACACTCTCGTCAATCCGAGAGATAAAAGGCGCGCAATGACTGCTATCTATTTCACTGACAATCCACTTCTTCTGGGTAGCTGCAACCATGGCATGCTGCGCGTCCTTGGGCACGGCCTGATCTGTTGTTGTCACAATAGCTGCCAGTCGTCCAACGTAGGCGTCGTCAGCCCAGGCAGGCGCAGGCTGAGGAGAGTGAAACGCCAGTGACGAATGCGGCTTAAGATACGTATCGAAATCTTTGAGCAGATCTTTATTGACATCGGCAGCGAAGTTTGCAATGGGGTCTTCGGGGACGTTCAGATTCGGCAACGGCTATCGTAGAGTGGTCAGGTCAGCGTATATTGTTGGCCGTCATCGCTAAACGATGGATACGATACCTTATCCAAAAGGATCCAAGGTGGAAGGTTTCCTCCTTGCAATCCGGAACAGCTGACTCCCTCAGGAACAATAAAGGCAGCGACAAAAACCATCCCGACAATGCCGCCGGGTTTCCCCTGGGTCTGGCGCTCTGTCTTTGAAAGGCCCTTGGCGGCAGCGGCGCCGGGCATCCCTGCGTAGGAATGCATAACCAGCAAGATGTCGCGTCCTTCATTCTCTACTAGAGGGCGGAGGATCTGCGAGAGGGCGTCGGTATCGGCTTTGCAGTCTGTCGTGGCGGTGTCCGCGGGATCAAATGATGGATAAGCAGCGCAGAGAGCAGGATTGCCGGCTGTGGTGATGGTGCTCAGAAAAGGCTCGTAGAAGGCTGGCGTGAGCCAGGCACCGGGAATCAAGACAACTGTGGCCATGGTGTTGACTCGAGGAAGCTTTTTTTTAAAAAAAAAAAAAAAAAAAAAAAAAAAAAAAAAAAAAAAAAAAAAAAAAAAAAAAAAAAAAAAAAAAAAAAAAACCAGCTGGCGGGAACAGCGACTAAGTGAGAGTGAATACCTAACAGTTGGAGAAACTGCTGGGGTTCTTTGTCCACCCCGGTAGCTGCTACTTAAGCTATCGATAGTTACGTGACACCGAAGGTGGCGTGAGGGAAGACGGATTAAGATTTAGGTAGCCACTAGCTCAAGCTCGTCCAGGAAAAGTATAATCCTTCTTCAGTCCTGATTGATCTCTATGTTGTCTATTATATGCACTCAATATTTAAACAACCTCCTTCATAGCCCCCTCAACCAACTCCTTACTCTCCCCCTCAACCTTCAAAAACAACCCCAACGCATCACCCATCCTCGCCGTCGCAATCGGATCAGCCCTGATCGCCTTCTCCAACGCCTCACCATTATTCCTCAGATAATCAATATCAACATCCGCAAGCTTTCCATCCCAATCCGCCGCAGCGAGAGGATCCGTAGCTGCAAGATGCGCCAGCCGCTTCGGCGTCGCCGCAACACTGTTCTGGTGCCCGGGGTACTGCGGCTTCGGGACGTCAATTACGCCGGCGGGGATGGAGGTAGAGGGGTCGTAGGGTAGGATTGCGAGTTGCGAAAGGACCTCCTGCGAGACTGTGGCAGAGTCGACGCCGAATTCGCCTTGCGCGAGGGCTTCTTTGGGGCTTATGAAGCTATCATTTTGTCAGCAAATGTATGGAATTGGGAAATGGATATAGGAGGCCGTCGTACTTTGCGTTCTTAATTAGAGGCTGCATCTTGCCTGTGTCTTTGTATAACCGGCGGTATGTCTCGAGCATTTGCATTAGGCGCGCGGACATGGTGTGTTGTGTCGCTGGGTCTTCGACGTTCGGCCAGAGACTGAGGTCGAGGTTTGCGCGGATTTCTGGAGCCGTATTAGCCATCGTCCCTCTCATTTCAATATCTTGCCGGGCATAACCATACCGTTAAAATAAGGACTAATATAAGTACACCCCGCCTGACTCGCCGCAATCGCCTGCGCAAGCGAGAAAACCGCCGTTCCGAGCGTCCGAATTCCCTCCGCCTCAAGCGTCGAGCAAACGCTCAATGCGGGCCCGGTAGCGGGGATTTTAATGCAGAACCGATCCTTCGAGATCCCGACAGATTCGAACTCCTTCGCGTAGAGCCGCGCATGCTCGAGGACTTTCTGTCCGTCGTACGCACCCGAGGGTAAGACCTGCAACAGGACGCGGCCGGAAATGAGATCGATGTTTTTCTTGCAGAGGAGGACCGCCTAGGTGCCCATCCCATTAGCTTATCTTCTTCAACTCTTATCCTCCGACTCCGGGAGCATCGGGTTGGCACTGAAGACTTACAGCGCGCGTATAGATCTCCATCCAACTCTTCCCTTTATACTCCCTCGCGACATCGAGCAGTAACTGCCTGTTATCGGGGTGGCTCATGCGCCCATGAACGTGGATCTGGTTGCTTGTCATGTCGTGCGGGGTGATGGGGAGGCTCTTGATGAAGGCGGGGTCCATGGCGTCGACGTCGACGTGGACTGGGAGATTTAGTATTGGTTTTCCATTGCCAGTGAAATGGTGCTCATTTGGCAGGAGGGGTACCTTGTTCCTCCAGCTTGTGAAGCCATGTTGTGTTGGCGGCGGCCATTGTGGGATTGGAATGGGGAATCGGAGGTACGCCGATGGTGGTGAGGGTTGTTGAGTTGGCGACGAGGGAGAAAGCTTAAAAGCTTAGGGATGGAGAGGGAAGGTAGCAGCGGAGGTCAACAATGCGAGCGAACTCCGATGAGAACAAAGTGGAAAGAAGCTCGATCTATATACCAGGTACCGGAGTCGGGAGGGAACAAAGCAACACGGTCCCGGTGGGTGCTGGTGGCGAGGGGTAGTCGGGCCGGACTGTACAGTAAAGAGGGACCAACTCCGAATATCCTCCAGTTTGTCGGTTAAATTACTTTGTTTGTCCTCCCATGATGCGAAGATCCAGAGAGCTACCCACTCCATTCCACGATTCGAGACGGTGTTGGAGAGATAGTCTGGGGGTGTGGGGTGGGAGAAGCCAGGGCAGTGACGCACATTGGGTGGGCGGCTGAGGCGGGCCGCCTGGGAGAAATGTGCAGTCACTGCAGTTACTACAGCGGACGTGCCAGACTTTGGTAGGCCGTGGGGACACACGGATGAGACACCGAGTAGATAGAGACCGACTGACTGCCTCATTGTGGTTTGGCAATAACGCCACGACAGAAATTGGGCAGGCGTGCAGCCATATCGGATCCAAGGTTCAGTGAGTTCATTAGCTACATACAATGCCTTAAAGCCACGCTCAGTCGAGCTCGCTCCCGCCAGAAAAAAAAGTAGACGAATAGAAAAAGAGATGCAAAATACATGAAGAGTAAGAAAACACAGATCAAGGAAAGGAGAAATACAGAATAAAAGCACAAAATCAAACCAGGTTCCGCGAACTGGTCATTTCTCCGTATCGCCCTCTTCCCCTCGTGGTATCATAAGCGTTGACAACCCTCATCTGTCCGCCCTCGTCGGCCTGGCTGAATGCATACCCGCGCTGTTTGCGCATCCGCTGCACCTGGCGCACTTTGCGAATCGCCTTCTGGAACTGCTCCATGCGGGGACGGTAGTCTTGAACGTTGTACTTTTGGATTTCCTGCACGTGGTGGTAGTGCTGCGGGTAGTACATCCGCTTGGCGTATTTCCAGGCGTAGTCGCGGAGAAGACAGATTGCGGGGAGGACAATCGCCATTAGGTAGAAAATCGGCGAGGTGAAGAGGCGGGGAATGGTGCCGTAGTATTCGGTTGAGAACCCAATGGCGGGCGCCGCGTAGCCGTAGGCTGGAAGAAACGCGAGCCAAATAACCATCGAGCCGGGAATTGCGATGAAGGTGTACTTGGTCCAGATGTTGGTGATCAGGGCTGCCTTTCCGAGGACAGTAGCCAGAACAGCAGTGTACAATGCTGAGCCCCAGACCCAGTGGCCGGCGGTCTTGCCGTCACCCTGCGGGAGATCGTAGAGGAAAATGAGCTGAGAGATGATGTACAGCAGCAGAGAGTGGTAGAATCCGTTGGCGATCCAGGACCAGAAGCTGTGGCGTTTGAAGAACAGTCCTTTTTGTCCGAGCTGGTATAGCTGGGGATACCGGTCCAATAGACGGGCAGAGATGAACTGATCGCAGATACCCATCGCAAAAGGAGGTAGCACCGTGAAGAAGACGTTGTAGAATGAGAGCGTCCATGATTCGTAAATGACTTCACCAGAGAATGCATTTTGGAAAGAGTACTATTGCCATTAGCTAGGAACCACTAAGACGGAGAGGAACCATTAAGACGAAGGGAGACGACTCACCCAAAACTGTGTCATGTAAAGCGCAATGTTCTTGTAAAACGAGTATAGAATGACGCGGCTGATACGGTGGTAACTCCAAGCTCCATGGACAAGAAGCAGCTTGCGGAGGTAACGGAATTGTGCAATTGAAACATCTGCGGACCGTGCGGCCTGCAAACCTTCCACACCACTGATACCGACACCAACGTGGGCAGCTTGGATCATGGAAACATCGTTGGCACCGTCACCAATGGCCAGAAGTAGAGATTTGAGATGACGCTTGACAAGTTTGACAACAAGAGCCTTTTGGAGGGGTGAAACACGGCTGCGAAGCGTTAGCTTTTTCAAAGACAGAAAAGAAAGGTCCCAACTTACCAGCAAACAACGGCCTTGCACTGGACGGCAAGGTCGAGGAACAGCTTCTCCATATCCTTCTCCAGAGCAAACGTCAGGGATCTACCATCGATAATCAACGCCATCTGTTCGGGTTCAGTCTGGCTTTGAAGAGCCTGAAGCTTCTTCGTCAGATTATCTCTCGTGGCTTCGGCACTATCCTCATTGATAATCAGAAGCGTCATATCCTCGGAGATAAGCTTGCAAGACATGCCAATGTTGATAGCAGTTTCCTGTCTGTCACCAGTAAGAACCCAGACCTTGATACCTGCAGTCTGCAGGGTGTGAATGGTGTCTGGAACGCCATCCTGGAGACGATCCTCAATAGCGGTAGCGCCAAGAAGGTAGAAGTCCCTTTCTATAAGCTCAGCAGCTTTATCAAGCTCCTCGGCACGGTTTCCGCTGACTGTGGTAGCTGCCTTATCATGGATTTGGTACCACTGTTGGAATTCATCCTCAGGGATTTCGCGCATGGCCAAGCAAAGAGTACGAAGACCGTCAGACGCATACTCCTCAAGATGTTGCAATGTCGACTCAACAATCGGGTTGTCCGGGTTGAGACGCTCTAGGATGACGGTATCCGCACCTTTGACGTAGATACGGATCTTTCCATCCGGACACCGGAAGATGGTCGACATACGCTTTCTGGTGGAGTTGAACTCACAGACCGCGAGTAGCTCATATTCGTACTCTTGTCCCGCCACCGTGATAATCACAGACCTAGGCTTCCTGTTGCTGAACTGGTAGCCCATCTGGGCTGCACCCTCAACAAGAGCCCCTTCGTCAGGAGACGCTGCTTGATACTTGATCTTCTCCGGGTCGGCTTCGGATCGCTCGGGAATGACAGTATGGCATGTAGCAAGAAGTGTAAGGAAGTGGTGAATCGCGTCCTTGGTGGGATGGGTGTGGATATTCTTTCGGAGTGTCTTGAAGTCGTGTACTCCCACCTCAGCTCCGTCCTCCACTGTAGCACGTCGATCTTCTGCAACTTCATCGCCGTATTGAATGCCGCCAATTGTGCACTCCTTGAATTCCATCATGTTACAGGTCAAGGTACCAGTCTTGTCGGAGAAGATATATTCAATTTGACCAAGTTCCTCAACCAACGAGGAGGTCCTGCAAGTAGCCGGGGTATCAGTCACGTCGTAGTAGATGTCCAGATCCGAATTGATCAAAAACGCCTGCGAGTATTTAACGATTTCAATGGTAACGAAGAGCGAGATCGGGACAAGGTTAGAGTATAGAACCCAGTATGTGAAAATATCCATGATGAATTGTTTCCCTGGGTTAGTGTTGCCGTAGTCGAGGTAGGCAAGTTTGTCCTTTTCAGTCTGCCGAATGATCAAATCGCCTACGGAACTGACCACACTGAGCGCGATGAGGATGCTGACCAACATCAAAATCTGAATATTGACCATGCGCTCCACCGCGGTCCGTTTGATCGGAGTCGCCGTAGCGTTGCGCATCAACTTCGTCTCGTGACCGGTGAAGACAACAACACCGTGAATCCATGGTGTGTTCCGAAGCGTTGCTCCTCGAAGCAAGAGTTGGTCAGGCGCGAGAGGAAGCTCCTTCTCTCCTCCACCAGCGTGCATCGTCAGAGTCGCTTCATACGTATATAAACTGCTGTTTGGTTGCTCGGAGCGTATCCGACCGCTAAGCCGGCTGAGATCAGCCGGGCTAACCAGATGCGAGGTTTCCGGAATACCTTGTTTGATTTTAAGGTTGGTTTCGCCGTCGAGGTTCGCCGTTTCGATGTAGCAGAGACCTTCAGGTTCCGAAGAGGCCAAGAGGACCAAGTCAGCGGGAAATGGCTGTTCGGATTCGACGCGGACAATGTCTCCCACGGCGACATCAACCCATTTGGTCTCGTGAAACGCAGACCCTTTGAGAACCTGGGTCTTGGAGTAGTTCAATCCCTTGTCCGATGACCTTCGTTTATAATCCTCCACCAGTTCCTTGATGGCCGACACCAATAACACAATCACCAACGGTCCAATGGTAGTATATCGATTCGTGGGCGAGACATTGGGAATCTGCTGCAACACGGCGGTAAACAAGAAGAACAAATTGGCATATTTCGAAAACTGCTCGTATAAGAACTTCGGTAGAAAGGTGATGATGTTGTACTTTGCGGTAGAAACATGGTTGTCGACAAACTTGTGCACTGCGTTGGCCGGTGGGTTATTCAACTGAATCATACGGGGGCTGAGGGTGGACGGGTCAGCCTTCCTACGACCGAATCCGAATTTGAATGACGACCTCCTCGATTTCTTCGGAGGTGCACCCGCATCGTCAGAAACCGTACTGTCGGCCCGCGCGGCTCGAGCTCCGGCTTCTGTGAGGGGAAGGTCCATCTCAGAGTACTCCGGCTTCATGCCCAACATGTGCTTCGCTCGACCCATGAGCCCACCGCCCATACTGAGTATGCTGTTGCGCTCCCGCATGCGAGAGTCCGACTCCATCGGATCCTGCGCCGTCATATCGTAGTACCCGTGTCCCCCCCGTTCATCGTCGTATTCGTCGATCGAGTACCGGTTGTAGTTGCTCAGATCGGAAGTTTGTGAGTACGTTCGCGATACGTCGTGTCCGGAGTAGGGGTCGGACAAGTAACCGCCGGCTTGCACCGGGGGATGCACAGGACCCGTCGCATGAGCGCCGGTGTGCGGTTGTACGCTTCCGCCAACAAAATTATCGTAGGATACCGAGGGTCGAGGCTGCTGCCCGTTGTCGGAGTTGTCAATGTCGTACTGTCGCAGGAGATGCTCGTCGTTAACCGGCGGCGGCCGTCCTGTGTTATAGATGGGCGCAGATTCCTCCAACAACAGGTCATCATCCCGGCCAGCGGCGGGATGACGACCTGGAGCCCTACCGCTGGCCATGATGATCGGGAAGGGCGAGCACCGTCAATGTGGTGGTGCGACCCAGGGGGAGCATCGATTTCGAGTGGGCGCTTCTGCTTTTGTTTGGACGGCCGAACGTCAAGCTGGGGAAAGGAGAGGGAGACCACGTGGATTATGCAAAGAGCCGATCGTTGAGGGGAGCGACTTTAGTGAGAATGCAAAAGCAGAGCAGAACGACAGGAAGACAGAAAGCGCAGCCAAAAAGAAAAAATGGTGATTGCCTGGAGGTGAGAATTGAGGAGAGAGTTTGGGAAGCACTAACGGTTTGGCGTGGGCGGTGCTTCTCCAGCCGCGTTGATCACTGTCTGACTACGGAGAGCTTGACGTGGGCGCTCGATGCAAGGATCTTTAGCGTGCTTTTGCATGAAGACACTCTATGTCATCTATACTAATTTTATGGGGTACTAACAAGCCGACATCTGATTTGTTTCAAGGGTCTTTGCTCGTCCCTCTCTGTGGCCCCTGGTCCCCCCTAGACGTCAGCACTTCTTTGTTCAATATTTAGCTCCCTGATCAACAGCTGTCAATCGTTATTACAGATCCGGCAGAATTTCACTGTGAAATTGCATATTGCTTTGTTGAGATGATCATGCATTCATTCATCTATCATAATCTACATCGATCCTTCATTCAGACGATAACCTGTTCATAAGCTACGCGACAGGCCGGTCGTTCTCCGCTCGAGCTTGCTCTGCCAGGCCACCCTTGGATCGTTTCTCAAGGTCAGCCTGCAGGGCCTTGTCAATGATGCCATTTATTTCTTTGACCTTTTCCAAAGCGACCGTCGTCTTCGTCACAAAAACCAGAGCATCCACCGGGGAGCCTTGAAACTTGGATACATAGCAGACATCCCCGGCATTGTTCATTCCGATAATGACGTCCGCTTCAGCCGCTTGTTCTTCTTTCCGCGTCGCATCGAGGATAACCACCTTTCCTTCGTCGAAGGTGTGGAATGTAATCGAGAGAGGCTTGTGCGTGATATTCAACGGCGCGGGAACTCGTTCATCCACTCCGTAAACGATCACTTGGCCATCCTTGACCACGGCATCCGGACGGCGGAAGTGTTGTAACCCAGCCATGACACCAATGCAGGACGCATCAATCAAGTTGCCATCGTAGTCGGTGATGTGCACATCAGCACGTATCGTCCAACAGCTGACGCCTTTGAGAATGCAGAGTGATTCGGTATCCAAAGCGTTGGAGTGGCGAATGACTCGGTCTAACACATTCGTAACGTATGTTTCCAGGTCCCCTTGTCTGAGCAAGTCCAGTCAGTTTCACTCAGTGTATACACATCGATACCCATACCGGCCATTGTCCCAGGCTGGGGATCCCATCGCGGTCAACTCCATCGCAATGTTGAAGATGCCGTCGAACGGCCGATCATCGTGAGGTTTGGCAACTTCAGCGGATATTCGAACGACGAGGCTATAATAATTAGACAATTAGTATGGTACAAGTAGAAACTGGCGCAAACCAACCTCGTCTTTCCAAGCTGCACTTTCACATGGCCATATTCTTCGCCAAATGAGAGCTTCAGCGGACGGAGCTGGTCGGCCGCACGGCCATCCAGCCTCACGTCCTCGCGGAGCGCATCGAGGATAAAATCGCGCTCAGCAATCGAGAGCGGTGCTTCTTTGTTCATAATTGCGGGCAGACTCGGCCCCGATGGGGTCAAGACAGATCGGACTTGCGCCTGGAAATTTCTCAAGCGTCATTGAAGCTGCCCGGGCGGGCCATTGTTGTTCCAGGGCCAATCATAGCCCCACTTAGAGGGCGGTGAGTCAATGCTAGCCTGAGGCTTGTCTATCGCTATCTCGTTCACCTTGAAGTTTAACTCTTCAACCTGCAACTTGCGCTACAAACCACAATGACTACAGGTAGGCCAGCCTCTTGACACTGATTGAATGCCATAGCTGACTAGTTCTAGCCCACAGACCCACCTTCGATCCCGTATGTCCCACGCCCAGCTAGCCAGAATCGTCACTCACAGAATATAGGCACGAGGGAAAGAGGCCCTCCGCGGCCCGGCATACCACCAACGTCTCCTACCTGCACATACCCACCTGAAGACTCGGTAGGTTGACGAGCCGTTTATAAGAGATGCACATGCTGACCGAACAGTCAATCTGGCCAGGGCAACGAGGCCGAATCGGCACATCGCGACCTGCGCGCGGAACTGCTCCAGGCTGAAGCCAACCACTTCGCCAAGAAGAACGGTGTCCCCGTTCCCGAAACGCCTACAGAAAGCTCAACGCCCAAGCGTCAGTTGGAAGGCCCGAATGGCGCCGACGGAGATTTGGAAGATGAAGACCCAGAGGCGAAACGGCGGCGGATATTGGAGGAAACGAGGGACATAGACGCAGACTCAGACGGATCGGAGGAGGATAGTAGTGATGAAGACAGGTTTGCGCTTTGCTGGTGCTATTGCGGACTGTGCTAATTGGTTCAAGTGATGATGAGGATGAGGCGGCAGAGCTAATGCGAGAGCTTGAGAAGATCAAGAAAGAGCGGCTTGCTCAGAAGGAGAAAGAGGTTTGTGGACTAACCCTTCAACGCGAATCTTGCTTACCATCATAGGAACGCGAACGTGCCGCTGAGGAAGAAGAGCAACGAGAGGTCGACATTGCGCGAGGCAATCCTCTGCTTAATCCCACCGACTTTAATATGAAGCGACGGTGGGACGACGACGTTGTTTTCAAGAATCAAGCTCGAGGGACGGAGGACAAACGAGGGAAGGAGTTTGTCAACGACTTGCTCCGATCTGACTTTCACAAAAAGTTCATGTCAAAATACGTGCGGTGAATGCCTCAATGCCTACACCAGTACTTCCACAAAGGAAAAAACCACATCGTGAGCTTTCAATCTTGATCTGGGAATACAATCTTGTGTCAATGGCGTTTGGCGCATGGGCAGCCGAGAAATATATAATTTAGATATGTACTTTATAGTTAGCTTTTATTCACCAAACGCGACGAGCGAATGCGCTCATTCCATTAGGATGATCCACCGATACCTTCCAGTCTTCCATGTCAACTTTTCAGTTTCTACCCTTTTCTCCTTTACCGCCGACATTGTCGAACCTGAAGTACTCTTAAGAGTATACCAAGGATCACCCACTTGGTAATGCCGGCAGTAAACGAGCTTATCGACCGCCGCCCACCACCCCGCCATCTCATCTCCATTACTCTTCCATGCGACAGAAGCTATTACAAAACCCTTTAATATCGCCAAGATGGACTCTCAACCGACGTCAAAAGCCTTGCATTGTACGTACAATCTCCCGGGTCAAGTAGCTGGCCGCAGTCAGACCCAGAATCAATAGAATCGCTGAACCATTGCTTATCAACATTTCAGCTCGCATAAACAATGATATCTCCCAACTACTCCAACGGTTTGAGAATATTATGGCTACAGCTACTGTGCGCTCGCTTCTTACGTCTCTTCCCGTCGATAGGAGATCGCGCTCCTAACAATTGGTTTCCAACCCAGGTCGAAAGCACGAGTCATACGACAACTGCCGTCGAAACATACCAGCTTGACGTTGAGTCCACGGCCCTGGTATGTTCTACATTTTGGTCCAATTAATCAAATTCAGACTTCAATCTCCGCTCCGGTTCCCGTCCATATTCCTATCAATTTCCGGTGCTAACTACAACGTAATCGCAACCCAGATCCGCGCCGCAGAAGACATCCTCTCCCTCACACGGTCCATGAAAGAAACATGGCTCTTCGGCAAACTGGACACCCTAGGTGAAGACGAATCCGAGACGAAACGACGGGAGGAGCTCGAGCGGGACGCCGCGGTGATACAGAAGGCCATTGAAGATCAAGGGGTCTTGAAGAGGGTGAAGGAGTAATCTTCCCTACGGAATATGTGCTTTGCGCGAGGAGTTTGGGTATACTGCGTATACGGTGTCTAGAAATAAACTGGTGTTTTGGGAACGGAAAGGCGTTTGGTGCGGTTAGATTTGCTAGGGAGGCTCTATTTTCAAACTACCATACTAATTTTGATTGGGCCAGGCGTCTACACCTAGTTGATTCGGTATCTATAACAACAAACTGCAACATCCCCAACCTCACAAATCCCTTGCTTTACTCGCAGCAACATTTCATTCTCTCAATAGCAGCACAAAGTCTTGTGTGCAGTCTGTGCTGGCGGCCCAAGGCATTGCTACTAGGTACTCTCCTAGTATATCCTCTTTTGGTCCGAGACAGCAAAATTGATATTAGCGCGTGCCAAAAATTACTGGAACCGCCTGGGAAGATACTTAAGAGACGGAACTCCTTACCGAAAGTATACTAATGGCTTAATTCGTGATCGGGTGCTAGTAACAAGCTCCATGAAACCCTGATTCATGACCTAGCAGCTTTCACTCGGCCCGGGGGAGTACCTACCTACCTAACTAGGTAACCTACTAGGAACAGTGCCGTGACCTCCATTGACATCTTCTATCTACTCTGATAGATCGGTACTCCGTACAGGGATACTGTGGAGTCTGAACATAGTGTGAGCTTCTTGCCCAGTCACCAAGAGCTTGCTCATTTGTATGAACACTAAGCACCGACGAATTCCCCAGATTATGACCCGTGGCAAGGAAGGATACAAGACAAGGTGGCAAGGTATCAATATTGGACATGGAATAAGCTAAGCGTAATACTATTAGGTACAAAATATGCCCTACCCTAGCCAATGCAAACAAGGCAGATTAAGGCGAGATATTGTGGTCAATCACCGGCAAGGGAGTCTGGGTAGGAGCAGCGCTTCCCTTTTCCTTCTCTCCACCACGCTCGCCACTACTATCATCATTATTAGTATTTTTATTACTGCTGTCGTCAATCCCGTACTCCGTCTCCAGCTCCTTCCGCAGCTCCAGTCTCCTCTCCATCCCGACAGCCAACAACCCGGCCAGGCTAATCCCCAACCCAGCCCACCAAATCACCTTGAGTGCTTTTGTGTAGACCCCAGCTACCTCGTCCCAGCCGGCCTCGGCGCGCCCGCCAGCATCCGAGATGATGCGATGCGCTTGGCTGGCGAATGAATATGCCTCTGCGCCGCTTACCTGGGACTGTAGGCCGGGCGAGGAAATGGAGTCGATGTTAGCATCGATCACGGCGTTGAAGATGACGGATGCGATGGTCACGCCCCAGACGTACCCGAATGTGCGGACGAAACTGTATGCGGCTGTGGACAGGGCAACGTCGGACTCTGGGAGGGCGGCCATGATGGCGGGGAGGAGGACAGACATAATAAGGCCGGCGCCAGCGGAGGCAGTGAGCTCGATGAAGACCCAGGCCACGGTGCTGGTGCTGCTGTCGAGGAGGGTGAAGAGGCCGAAGGCAACGGCGGACAGGGCGAAAGATAGAGCGTGGAGGGGCATATATTCGCCGAATATGCTCAGTAGAGTTCCTGAGAGGACGGCGAAGACCAGCGTGCCGATTGCAAATGGGAGGAAACAGACGCCCGAGCGGAGGACGGTCATGCCTTTGACGGCTTGGAAGTAGATTGGGAGGAAGTAGAGCTGGGCTTGGACGAGGACGGAGGAGACAAAGGTCAGGAGGTAGGCGGTTGCGGAGGTGCGGTTTGTAAAGAGCCTGGGGGGGACGCTGGGGGTTGTCGTGAAGTACTGCTGGATGTGAAAGGCTATCCAGCCGAGAATTCCCAGGACGAGTGGGACAACGATGCGCCATGATGACCAGGGCTCCTCTACGCCGCCGCGGATGAGGCCTAGCAAGAGGGAGATCATGCTTGGGATGAAGAGGGCCAGGCCCAGGTAGTCGAGGCCCAGGCTGGGGGCGTTGTTGCTGCTACTGGCAGTCGTCGCACTGGGGTTGCGTTTCTTCACGCGCATGAACAGCAGAATAAGTCCTAGGGCAGCACCACAGATGGGGATGTTGAGATAGAAAATCCAGCGCCAGTTGGCCTCGGCCAGTGCACCCCCAACCACAGGGCCCAGAGCCGACGCCAGGCCGGCCCAGGAAAACATGAGGCCTAGGTACTTGCCGCGCTCGCGCAAGGGGACAAGATCTGCACAGACAATGTCTAACAAGACATACATCCCTCCGGCTCCGAGGCCCTGCACAGTTCGGCCGGCAATCAGCATTGCTGGGTTGTGGGCGCCGCCAGCAACACCACTGCCCAGAGTGAAAAGGGCTGTTGAGACGATGAGCGGAAGACGTCGACCCAGCAGGTCTGCTAGCTGGCCAAAGAGAGGCTGGTCCACACAGGAAGCGACAACGAAGGAGTTGGCTATCCAGACGTACTGGCTCGCACCTCCGATGTCAGTGGTGATAGTCGGTAGCGCTGTGGTAATGATGGAGACATCAAGGGCCGAGACAAAGGCAAGAAGGCAGAGGGCCGCAAAGATGCCCCAAAAGCGAGGGGAACGGGCAGGCGAAGAGACATTGGCCATGATGAGATGCGATTCCACATACCATGAGCAAGAAGAAGCGCTGAAGTCAGGAACCGCAGGCAAAGGGGAGGAAAGCCAAGGAGACGGAAAGAGGGAAGGGGAAAAAGAGCGAGAAAAAGAAAAGAAATGAAACTGAATGTGAGACAAACAGACGAAGGGATGGCCACGGACAGAGTAACACAAAGGCGCCTCTTTGTGAATCGATCTGCTCGTGCTTGACGGTGTGCAACCCTAACCCCCCATCTCCATCTCATCTCCAACCGCCTCCCTCCTTCGACGTACACGCACCGTGGCATTCGGCGCTGGATAATTGAGCCACATTATTGGCACAGACGCCGGCCGCTTCGGAATATGCTCAATGTCATAATGCAGGAGCATCTGTGCCACCACCAGCTTGACCTCGTTGAGGGCAAAGAACCGTCCGGGACATGCGTGCTGTCCGAATCCAAAACCGAGGAACCCCTCATCCAGAGCCAGAGCCGACCGGGGCTTGTGCCCACGTGCAAACCGGGAGACGTCAAAGACCTCCGGGTCTGGATACAGGGCTGCGTCTCGCTGAATTGGGCCGAGTGGTAGGGCGAGCATTGTGCCCTGCGGGAGGCGGATATTGCTGGACTCCTGGAGCAAGACCCCGTCAGGGTGAACAACCTGATGGAGACTTTAGAAAAATGTTGTACAGTGATCTTGTTTCTATTGAATGATGAATGGACTTACTGTTCGTGGCAGCCCGACATTGGCAAACGGAGTGAGCCGCATTGACTCGCGCACAGCAGAGTCAACCAGGCGCAGCTTTTTCACAGCCTCATATGTCCATGACGAACTGCCCGACTCCTGTAAGACAGACCGGCACTCCTCGCGTAGAGCATCAATCACCCCCGCCGAGGGGTCTGTGCTCGCAAGGTCGAGGATGACATTCTGGAGGGTGAAGCTCGTCGAATGCAGCGAGATCACATTGAGAAGGAGGAGGCGCTGTGCGACACGCTCTGGCGCCAGCTGCTGCGGCTGGCCAGATGTGTAGCATTCATCGATGATCCATTGCAGAGCGTCCTTCTGTATCTCTCTCTTGCTTAGCATGCGTGTATCCACTCGAAGAGCTAACAGGGTTACCCTACCGGAGGATCCCAGGGGTATGCCGTGTCTAGCCTCAGCCTCGCCGTGTGCTCCAGTCGCTCTTTAACGAGCGGCAAGCATCGTCTCGCTGCACGTTGGGAATAGTAGTAGCACAGCAGGCGGACCGCACCTCCTACCAGGTGTTTGAACGGCTTCGGCGCTGCATTGATGACAGTCGCCCCGGCAAATACACTAAGCCCGTGCTGTTTCACACCCTCCAGGAATTGAGCGTCGCGGCCTATTAACTCTTGATTAGTAGCCCGTAAATGAATAGATAGGAAGATATGACAGGGGAAAAGAAAAAGCAAGTACAAAGAGGATATCCACAGAACGCTGCATTCCCAGCGCCCGCAATCATCTCCAAGCACGAGTCCCAGATGACGAGCTCTTTCCACTGCGTCCCAGCCCCCCAGCTGCGTTTCAGCGCAAAGGCAATCTCACCAGCAAGCACAGGGACCAGGTGGCCTAGGTTTCGCGTCATTTGGTTCCGGATGACATTGATATGCAGCTTGCTGTTCTCTGCGATCTCCTGGTCCCAGATGGTCCACTTTGTCTGGATCGTCTCATTCTGTGTATTGTGTGCGTCGACAATCGTTTCTGGGAGTCCGTATGTCGGTTTCACTTGCTTTAAAGGGAGAATCACCACGGGGCCTCGGTCAAGACTGGGGAGGATGAATGGCTGATCGGACTCGGAATGCTGATGTAGCAGGTTAGCTCGTCTTAAGCGAATGAACCATTTCATCAAGAGGTATTTGAACAGGTTAGGTAAGTACATACCGCTTGATAGCCAGCGATCGCCCACTCCTTGGTCTTCAGCAACGAAGACAGTGTCGCCCTTGCCCAGGGAAAGGGAAACCGCTGCCCCCGAAGCCCAATTGTCGGTAGCGATTCAAGGCTGTCCAGCCCTAGCCGACTCGGGCTTCCTTTGGAAAAATAGAACAGTCGCAGGGTGAGAATCAACATGGTGACGACGATGACTATTGCCGGCGCTCGCAACATGACCGGTGTCAGTGTCGGTGTCAGCTCCATTGTGTGCGCTCCAGGGGCTGTACGAGTTTGATGAGGCTGCCTTGATAGACTTCGGAATAAATATCTACCATCTAGGTATTCTTTCCAAACATATGGCTTGCAATGCGCTATTTAAGCTTGTCTGGACTTATTGCGACGGCCTCCAGCAAACCCATACACATCCTGCTGAGTATCACTCTCCAGACCTCAACTTACTATGGTAGTCTATGCAACAGGCCAGACGGGGGATGGCACCTCAGACACTTCCATGCTCCGGCTAGACTGCGCAGTATACCAGGGTAATAAGGGCAGTAGTCGTACAGGAAGGAAAATCAGCACTGTTGCTGACCATCATCTCCGCACAGTCACCTGAATCACCGGCAACATGCAGTGAAACGCCAGAGGCATCCGGAAGCCATGGAATGCCTTGTGCAACGGGTTAAATGGGGATTTCCGTCTAAGAACAGCCTTGTCAGGAGATATATATATGGAGTATACACACGAACATAAAACGAGAAGCGGTGGGGAAGGGGAGAGGATAAAGTGAAATAGAAGAGTATAGTATTCTATATTACGGTGTTTAACCCCTCCTGGGTGACGGGCACCTTTGATCTTTCTTTGGTTTATATTATCCTTTCAAACTTCAACTCCTGTTTCATTCAAAGAAGCAGCAGAGTAGCTAGACACGTTTCAAACAGAAAATGCGCACGCTTTCCGCTTTCCAGTCCATAGCTCCAAAACAGTAAGCGATACTCGGTGTTTCTCCTCCCTTGCCTACTGCTGCATAGAACAGCAGAAAGAGCGCTTAACCTAGTGGCCCACTTCGTGCCACCTGGCCAACTCCACCTGCTGAGAAGAATAAGTATACTCAGAGAGGTCCTTTTGCACAGAGGATGCGGCACTCGAGCTGCCCGCCACGAGGCCCCTTGTCGCGATGTCCAAAGTCCCGTGGCTGGTCTGTTTGGAACTGGACCACGTCAACGCGGCTGGCCGGAACTTGGTCCAGAATGAATACATGGCCGGCGCACAGCCAATCGAGAGAGCAATGCAGCACTCAATGATCCTGGAATTGTGTTACTCCATGCTTACCCAATGCAGCAGCAATGAGAAGAGAGGCGATATGATATGCTTACATGCAGACCATTGCAGATGTCATGTCCGTTGACGTGCCGCTGCGCGAGAGCCACTTGTAGGCGAGAGAGACTGCACTGGCAACAATGGCACTGGTATGGATTTCTTGGCTTAGCAGACATGCCGAATCTTCAGATAACAGGGGAGGGGAGAGTTAATCTCACAGTATGCCTGTCAAAAAAAGCAAGGTGAGGCTGATTCTCTTCCGGAGCGGAAGTCGTAGGCGCAGCACGATAGGCAGTGGCATGATGAGTATGGCGACATCCATGGTCACCGAGACAATGCCGAGGAAGACGCCCATTGTCGAGCTATCCTCTGCGCATTTTGCCAGGAAGGCTGCGGTGATCTCGTCGCCGTGAGGGGTGCAGCTTACTGCGGTCACTGACGATCCAACGAGAAAGCACGCGGCAGACACGAACAGCGTGGAGAGAACCAGGATGCGCAACCAGCGCTTGATGTTGAAGTTGTGCAGCAGAAACAGCAATATGGGTGCCTTTGTAGTCCACATTGCGAATGCTCCAATGGTTGATACCGCCGCGCCGAGCTAGAGGGTCTCAGGTCTTGTCTATATACAGCTGTGACAGGGCCAGTGGCAGGAAAAAACATACCTGAGAGAGAACGCGAACGCTTGTTGTTCCCTGGGTGATACCTGGTCGTGACGTTCCGTCTGGGTCAGTAAATGCGCGCAGATGCCTATAGGATCAGGTATATCCACCTTTCACGGAAACATAGGTCAGCGTCAGGGTGGCTGATATAAACACCTGCCCTGTTAACGCAGCAACTTGGGAGACATGTCAGTACTGAACTAGCAATGGGGCTTTGAGCGATACATACTGTCATCAATATGTAACTTGCGCCGCACATATTTCCAGTTCACCCAGACGCGAGCGCTGACAACCAACGAGCTTGCGACAACCAAGCATATTCCCACAGTGAGAAAGGTGTCGGCACTCATGCCTGCGGGCTTTGCGGGCTCTGCGCTGCTATCAGCCATGTTGTGAATCAGCGTCAAGACGATGGCCTCTCAGAAAAATGACATAGGTCTGAGAAATTGAAGAGGGGGAGAGAGAGGGGAGAGCAGTTCATATCCTCCTGGTCTTATTAGGCCTTGAATCCCCACTTATCCTCCTACCTGGCCTACGTCAGCAAAAAGCAAGCTGTACGCCTTTTGCCATGGCGCTTAACCAGTTGCAAAACTTCCAGGCTAGTGCAGTGTTACCGGCATGTCGAAGGCAGGGGTAGGATGCCAGTCATATTACCACAAGTGCTAGAGCTGTTGTACCCAGCTTTTAGTCCCCGCTTATCCTCCTATCCCGCATATGTAGGGGGAAAAAGCAAGCTCTACACTGTTTACGATGGCACTTCACTACTTCGAGGCCAGTGCAGTGTTACCTGGCATGTCAAAGGCAGGGTGGAGGCGCGAGTTCCATTTTCTGCCAAGTGGCCACAAAGGGGAGATTCGTAGTAGCCGCCAACACAGAGCTGAAGAGTAGCAAGGGAGGGCCGGGGAGGAGCGTATAAATTGTCTCCAGGATGGCTTGTAATGGAGTTCATCCACGGTCATTCTCTCGACTCGCCGCATAGCATTCTTGAACACCCGACATCTCACAACATGGTAATATTTCAGACCCATTTCGATGCGCCGGATCACTGACCCTTAGCAGGTATACAGTATCATTGACTGGGCAATTCGCACTGTGATCAACCGCATCTCGGCTTGGATGTATCTCTTCAATGGTATTGAGGTCATCCAGAGGAAGTTCAACGAGGTACGTATGCGATATCAAAAAGACGCTTGAACGGGAAACCATCATCTCACTACAATGTAGTCAAATGGCCGGTCCTTCGAAGTATTGGCGCCTGATAACCGATATGTCTTTGTATCGTCGGACCAGCAGCTAAAGGAACTCGACACAGCACCCGACACGGTTCTTTCCCTCCAAGCTGCCTCGAAACAGGTATGCATAGTTTCTGTTTACTCGAGTGGCGACCTGACTAGGTGACTCAACGCCTGTTGTGCCAGATGCTGCAACCGAAGTATACAATGCACGGATTCAACTGGTTCGACCGGCGCGGCACCGAGGGCGTTGGCTTTATACGCGCCCTCCGCACGCTGTTGACCAACAACATTCCCATGATTCTTCCGAACCTCAGTGTCATTATCAAGTCCTCATTTTGCGAGATGCACTCCCAGCATCCAGTGGTGAATGGTTGGTCTGCGGTATGCTGTTCAAGTAGGCCTGCTTCGGTTGCTGAAACATCTCCCCAGGGTCCCGTCAATCTCCGGTATACCATGTAATCCAGAAACTGGTGGTTATTGCAAACGCAGTCTCGTTTTTCGGGGAAGACCTGGGTAGGTTCTTGCTTTTCTTCCAGGGTAATGAGTCGCTTAACAATGTCCAGCCGGCAACGAGGCCTTTATGGCCTCAGCCCTTGCATATATCGAAGAGACCATCATATGCGCCGAGATCCTCCGACTGATGCCGCCATTTCTTGCACCGTACGGTCCCCCTTGTTTCTGATTTTCCGTTAGCTGACAGCTGGCCACAAGCCTATTTGGGGCCTTGATCAAACGAACCCTGCGGTCTCATGAGGTCATATACAAGACACTGCTGCCCGTAGCCGAGCAGCGATGCCTCGAACGAGATCTCAAGAATCTAGGCCACGAGGTTCCAAAACACGTATGTTATAGTTTCCAGTCCTAAGCCTTCTGAGGGAAACAAGACAAAAACTCGACTAAGCTGAGCGCTCTACAGGCCGACTGTATTCAGTGGATAATGGAGACCTCTCCCCGCAAAGCCCCCTGGTCGGGTAAGCGAGTCGTTCATGAACTGATGGCCATCTGGTTTGGCTCCGTTCATGCACTTACCACGGTTAGCTGCGTCCCATTGTTCTGGTACGCTGGAATGCTAATACATAGACTAGACAATCACATTTGCAATCCACGACCTCTGCCTCCATCCCGAGTACACAGAGCCACTGCGTGCCGAGCTAGAGGCGCA
This sequence comes from Aspergillus undulatus, assembly GCF_047715775.1. Taxonomy (NCBI): domain Eukaryota; kingdom Fungi; phylum Ascomycota; class Eurotiomycetes; order Eurotiales; family Aspergillaceae; genus Aspergillus; species Aspergillus undulatus. The sequence continues at coordinate 178,775 of NW_027396663.1, forward strand.
GTACAGTCAGTTTCTCCTGAGCGGCCGAGGACTTCCCCTGTTGGACAGCTTCATCAAGGAGTCTGCGCGCTTGACGCCAGTTGAATCGAGTAATCCACCACCCCCATGGAAAGAAGAAAAAGAAAACGCCCACTAATCCAAGCATTCCAAGTGAGCACTCGCAGACAGGCCCTCAAACCATTCCGATTCTCCGACGGCACAAGACTCAATATTGGCGACTGGGCCTGCACCCCCGTCCGTGCCGTAATGCAGGACGCATCGCTGTACCCCAGCCCCCTGATATTCAATGGCTTCAGATTTGTCGACGCAGCCACTTTCCCAAGCCCCACTCAGTTTCAGACTCTGCAGCGCAAACCGTCTCTTCTGTGTGATGCCGACGCATCGTGGCATGTTTGGGGTTCTGGGCGGATGGTCTGGTTTGTCTTGCCCCATTTCCACCAATAAACCAACCTGGAAGGGATTGCTGCTGACGCTGACTGCACACATCACGTAGCCCTGGGCGGTACTACGCTGCAGCAGTCATGAAGCTCGTCCTGGCGCAGATCATTCTCAACTATGACTGCAGGCTTGTTGATCCGGGGGCGCCGAGATGGTTTACGTGGCGGTCGACGATGTTGCCCAACCCTAAGACAAAGGTTGTGTTCAGTTCTATTGGAAAGACGCAGTAAGAGGGGTATTTATTATTAGAGAATGCACTGCGTAGGGTGGGACCACTCTCTCTGTTTCCCCTCATAGCAGTAGGCATCATGAATCGACCGACTACCCAACTGGCAACAGGCTCAACTTCAGGCCTCAGCAAACTTTTCCACGCAAACAAAGAAGGCTGATTTCCATATCATCCCCCCGTCCCGCTCCCCGCCCCCGCCTCGTCCCTCGTTGTCCTCTAAAGAGCATCTCTTTCGACAGCTTCCCCCTTTCTCTACCTCAATAGCATTCAACGATTCAGTCACTAACTAACCCACTCAACCACTCTCTCCGGAATTTTCTTTCATAAAGATGCAGACTACCAAAGCCATCCAGCTCCTGCAGGAGACCTTCCCCCCTGCACAGATCCACCTGCCCAATACCGATGAGTTCAACCGCCTCAACGGCTCATACCTTTCTGCGCTAGAGAGCGATCTCGCCCCGGCCTGTATCTTCCAGCCTCGCAGCGCAGGCGATGTGTCCAGGTTTGTAAAGGTCGTTGTTCCACTAGATGTGCCCTTTGCAATTCGCGGTGCCGGCCAGCAGCCACTCCCCGGATGCGCGAATATCAAGGGCGGTATCACCCTTGATTTGGGGCTTCTTACGGATATCGAGATCAAAGACAAAGATAACTGTGTCTCGATTGCGGCCGGGGCACGCTGGGGTGCTGTTTATGATGCACTAGAGAATAACGGCAAGGGCCTCGGTGTCTGTGGCTCACGCTCGTCGAAGGGTGGAATTGGAGGGTTGGCTTTGGCAGGTACGACTCCGTCCTCACCCCACTATAAAAGCTGACTGACGAGTATTTGCGAAACAAAGGCGGCCTCTCCTTCTTCTCCTCTCGCGAGAGCTTCATCAGCGACAACGTCCTCGACTACGAAATCGTCCTCGCCTCAGGCGAAACTGTCCACGCAAACGCCAATGAAAACCGCAACCTCTGGATTGCCCTCCGCGGCGGGGGAAACAACTTTGGCGTCGTGACGCGGTTCGATCTGCGAACGTTCCAGCAGGGACCCTTCTGGTGTGGAGTCACATATTACTTTCCGCCTTCGTTCCCTGGACAGATTGAGGAGCTTGTGCGCCAGCTTCGTGCGCCAGACAAGGGCACGGAGGAAATCCATTTGATGATTAGCACCGGGTATGCGGCGGTGATGGGGGGTGCCATGTGTATGAACCAGGTCTATCATACGGGCTCTGAGCCGGAGAACCAAAACGGGGGGCAACCGCCCGCTGTTCTGGTTCCGTTCACGGATATTCAGCCCAGAGTCGATCAGTTGAGCTCCGTGGCCGTGCGGAGCCTCAAGCAGGCTGCTGAGGATCAGGCTTCTGCGGCTATGGAGCAGCAGAGGTGCGTACATACACCCCTACCTAACTCGCTTACCTAGTTACCTCGCCTAACTCACATGCAGATGTGCATATTTCAACACAACCGTCAAAGCCGACGTCGAAACACTAAAAGCCGCAGCAGACATCTACACCGCGGCCCTGGCGCCCATCCATGGCGTAGAGGGTCTAATCTGCTCGCTGACTCTACAGCCGTACCCCGTCTCGTTGCTGAAGAAATCCACACTGCAGGGCGGAAACTCCCTCGGGCTGAGCCCCGACGATGGTCCCCTGGTCTCAGTCCTCCTGCTGAGCTACTGGAAGAGCAAGAGCGACGATCCTGCGGTGCTAGGTGTAATGCAGGGGGCGCTCGACAGTATCAAGAGCGAGGCAAAGCAACGGAACCAGAGTGTTCCGTTTGAGTATATGAATTATGCTTGGGACTCCCAGGCTCCGATTGCCTCGTATGGGCCCGAGAATAAGAGGAGGCTGCAGGAGGTTAGTAAGGAGTTTGATCCTGAAGGCGTGTTTCAGAAGCTTGTGCCTGGGGGATTCAAGTTGTTTCCTTGAGTTTGCCGTATACCTACTATGTAGTAGTAGTAGTAGTTGATCAGATACACTGCTGTGTACTCGGCAATCTATGTAGCGAGTCTATCTACTCTTCAAGACGCTGTTGAGACATGTGCATCAGGTCTGGTCGGGACGGGATAGGATAGCCCCAGCCCTAGGTACATTCCCGGATTCCCTGGAGGCGCTCTCGATTCACGGTAGCCAAAGACTTGCGCAGCTCTGACATTGTGGAAACGGCCCCGGTACCCGGATTCTGAGGGGGACTGTTTTGTTTGGTGTCTATACAGAATTTACTTGCATGTTGGATTGGTGGATAGTTAACTTACAAATACATATACCTTACTCCATTCGGGTTGCTTAACGCTCATATACAGATCAAAGCAAAAAAGAGAGTCAGCCCCCGATGTCGGGGGCTGATTGGGCTCCTCGGGTAGCGTCCTTGGAATTTATTGCATCCATGGAGCATTCTGGATACTAGCTTATGTATATACTCGCCAATCTCCAAGCCTGTCTTGTTTGTTGAACGGACAAAATGCATCAATTCAGATGTCCACTATGTTATGTCAGGTACCGTAGAGGAAGCTCGGGGTCCCGAGGTCGGATCTCTCCCCACCCAACTTCCGGGCACTCAACCTCAATTTCCTCAATCTCCCCCGTCTCCGAAGTCTCGAATCCCAAGTTCCTGCTCGTTCAGGTTTCCCTGATCGGATAAACTACTTCCCTTCCTGTCCCAGTTCCATTCCGTTCAATTCCATTCCACCTCCTGGTCTTCGGCTCAGCCCTCCTCCATCCAACCCACCGCGTTGCGTCGCGTCGCATCGCATCACATCGCGAACCCGACCCCGCAACCTCACCACCACCACAACGGACACCCAAAATGCCCTCCCCAACCCCGCAAACCCTGACCCTGATAGTCGCAACAACCCCCCTCCCAGGGGGGTTAGGAATAGGCCTAAACGGCACCCTCCCCTGGCCACGGATAAAATCCGACATGTCGTTTTTCGCGCGCGTCACGTCCCGTGCGCCACGCGCGGGAGTAACAAATGCGCTTATAATGGGTAGGAAAACGTACGACTCTGTTCCCGCTAGACTGAGACCGTTGGGGAAGAGGGTTAGTGTTGTTGTTTCAAGGGATACAGCCGGGGGTGTCGCAGAGCGGATTAGGGGGGATCTTGAGGAGAAGAGGAAGAGAGAGAAGGAGCTTGCGGAGAAGAAGGCGGCTGAGCAGGCACAGGCACAAGCACAAGCGGGGGATGCGGCTACGGCTATGGCTACGGCTACGGCAGCGCCAGCCGAAGGACAAACAGACGCATTCGTCTCATCGAGTCTCGGGGGCGCGCTATCCCAGCTGGATAAGGAGGCCGCGGTGGGAAATGTGGGAAATATCTTCGTGATCGGGGGTGCAGAGATCTACGGTGCTTCGTTACGACTGGGTTCAAGCTCAAGTTCAACCCCCGAGTCGGAATCCGCAACGCAGCGGAAAATTCGAATCGTAATGACAGACGTGGAAAAACTAGACGGGAGCGGGTTTGAGTGCGATACGTTTTTCCCTATTAACGCGGCGGAGCTGGCATCTGAGAAGTGGAGGAGGGTTGAGCCCGATGAGTTGACGGCGTGGGTTGGGGAGGAGGTTAGCGGGGAGTGGATTGAGGAAGGGGATATTAGGGTTAGGATGGTTGGGTATGAGAGGGTGTTATAATCATGATTGGACATGTTGAGTAGGGAATGTAAGTGAAAAGAGAAGATGATCGAATGAGGTGAGGAGGTGGATAGATACCCCGTAGTTTAGTATCAAGGCTATATCAAACCTCATATACACCAAACCAAATCGCCATGATGCCAATGCAAGACCGAAAAGGTAGTGAGCTAAAGCCAACGCTGGAATGCAACATATAATCAAAACAGACCAAACCGAAAATTCCACAGGACGAATGGACTCAAAACATGTATACCAATCGGCCAAAAAAAAAAAAAAAAAAGGGCAGCAGCAGAAATAATGCAATGCAAGCAATGCAACGCTATGTAATGTAATGCTCTATACAGAATAGAGTCGCCTCAACCATTCTGCTTCATAAACTTCACAAAAGCCTTCTTATGAACCAACCCGGCATACTGCCCGTCATGAAGAACACACAGGTAGCGCAAGCCCAGCTTGACGAAGCACTGGTAAACAAGGTCTATTGGAGAGTGGATGTCGAGGGCCAGGGGAGCCTGCAAAGCCATTTCATCAGTCTTTAGCCCAGCTTGAGGAATTTAAAGGGGGACAAACTGGATCTATATATCTAGTAAAATCCACACGCAACGGATCCTCATCGTCCGTATCCGAGATAGCAGATGAAGTGTCCATGCCCATCAGACAAGAGGTACCATCCTCGTCGTCTAGCGAGTCAAGTGCGTATTCCAGATCCGGTGCGGGGATAAGTCCGATTAGGACGCCGTCGCGCAGGATCGGAAGACCGCTGTCAAGTTCGCCGGCCATGAGCAGGTGCTGGAGTTTTGAGCGTAGCTCGCGCGCCGGGACGAGAGGGGATTCTGTTATATCGATGATTCGGCTGCGGCGGACGGGTCGGACAATGTCGCCGAGTTCGGAGTCGGACATGATTTGTAGTTTGTTGTCGAGGAAGGGGTAGGAGTTCATTTCGGTTAAAAAGTCCTATGACCGGGTTAGTATGCGTTCTTGAAACGAGCTTTGGAGTCGTACATAGATACTATGCGGTTCAATAGCGTCAGCCGTCCACTTGGCGCAGAGAACGGCCAGCGAGAACGGCAAGACATGGTCCAGACTTCCGGTCAACTCAAACAGAATGACAGCAAGTGTCACCGACAAGCGAGTCACTCCACACATGGTAGCCCCCGCAGCAACCATGGCATAGACTCCCGGGGTAACGCAAGATTCCATACCGGCGGTAGCAGCGCACGACGATCCGAATAGCATAAAGTTGGGATACTTCAATGCGACGTACTGCGTCACGTGGCCCACGATACGGCCCATCAGGCCACCGACCACCATTGACGGGACATAGATGCCTGCAGGTACCTTGATGCCGAATGTTACCACGGTCAAGATACTCTTCATCACGAACGCTACCGTAAGCGCGCTGATCACCTCGCCGATTCCCTCTGGATGCGGACACAGACCATCCGATGACCGGGAATCATGTTCGCAGGGACTAGCCAGCTGGAACAGAAGCTCGGTCACCGGCAACTTTGTATACCGGTTCCAGAAACCAGCTAGCCCTGTCAGTAGCGCTACAAGAACGACCTCCAGTAGCGGCCAGCGCTTGATGGCAGGAATGCGGCGGAACGATTTGGCCCAGATGCTAGAGGCCTTGATGAACAAAGCACCCGCGGCACCGCCGAGCACTCCTAGCAGCATGAAAATGGCGAGCTCGAATATCTCCCAGTCACCGAGGTACCGGACCTCGAATAGTACAATCTTGCCCGTGCCATAGGGGTTGAGGAACTTCAGCGAAAGAGCGGCAACAATGCAGCAAAAGAATGTCCGGAAGAGCGTCTTTGGTGGGAAGTAGTAGCTGACTTCCTCCAGACTGAAGAGAACACCACCAATCGGGGCTCCAAAGGCTACAGCAACACCACTGGCAGCACTGGCACTCAGGACCTCACGCCGCTTGCCGTCGTTGAGGTTGTATTTGCTAAAGAGTCGACAGCAGATGTTTCCAACGCACGTCGCAATATGCACATACGGACCCTCCTTGCCGAGGCTGAGGCCGGATGCGACACTGAAAATAAGGGCCAAAGTCTTTATCACCAATGTCTTGAACCCCAGGTAGCCGTGAAGGACAAAGCCGCTGTTGATGACCTTTACCTCGGCAACACCACTACCCGCAGCAGAATAATAGATCATATCAGGGCGCATAGGGAGAGGCGGTTGCGGGGACGAGCCAACCTCAGACGCAGGGGAGACATCAACATCCGTCGCCCGTTTCGAGTTGCGGGACCACTCGGCAGCCAGATTCTCATCCAGCGTAGTAAGGGATACAGACGACGGTACAACGGTCTTCGTAAGTAGCGTCAGGAGACACGAAACAACGGCAAGGGCCACCGACCAAAGGACGTAAATCGAAAAGTCAACCGAGACACTGCCCCCGCCGTGGTGATTCATCATCTCAGACCACGTCCGCCAGTCGGGACACTCGCCGTGCTCGTTCTCGGTGCAGCAATTCTCCCTACTTCGCAACCAACTCGTCGTGCAAACCCCATCCTTCAAATCAAACACAAACTCCTCCGATATATCCACGAGGTACGCAATCGCCGCCGTGATTATCCCAATCAGCGCAACCAGAATCCAACCCTGGGCGCCGTCAAAAAGGGCCATCAGTCGGCCGCGAATATCCTTCCTACGTCGCAGTTCCCGCAGCCGCACCCCATCGGCAACACTATCATGCACCCAGTCCGTCGACGTGAACTGGTCGTACCACATCCGGTCATCCAGGAAGCTCGCAGTCATCGTATCCTTCGCAGACGCAGCCATGGACTCGGCCTGCGCGCCCTCCGAGCTCTCCCGCCGACTAAACCTTTTATTCACCGAGTTCGCTCGGCTATGATGCCGCGACCGACGCAAACTACTCGCGAATAGTGTGTGCCTGAACGCTTCCGGTCCCGACGAGTTCGAGAACGTAGTGTATGATCGCTGCGGTAGTCCTCGGCCGCGTCCACCACCTCCACTGCCGCCTCCGCTTCCGCCTTCCTTGGCCTTCCCCAAAAGGCTGGTCGTTTCGCCGGCCTCCAGGGGCGGCTCTAGCGACTGGTATGTGTCATGGGACTCGGAGAGGTAGCTGTAGCTTCGACGCATGGCGGAGGGGGAGGGCGGGGCCGTTCGGGGGTTATACTGCCGCTGACCGACATTCTCGGGGTCCTCCTGGGGGGAGGTGAAGTAGGATGGAATCGATCGGGGCATTTTGAAAGGGACCTAAATTTCCCCTATATGTGGTAGTCTTGGAGCTGTTAATCAAGTCATAAGATTCAGAAGACAGAAATGCGATGCTTACCGACCAACATGGTCCCCCTACAGTCGCCTGAAGGGGTATTATTATTGCGGAGGGAATAAGGTTCAGGCCCAAAGGTGAGGAGGTCGTGGTTCCACGGTTATTGACCCGGCCGTACAACGGTTTCGGAAGGGGAAAATGAAGGTTCAAAAAATATATTGTGCAGAAAAGAAAACTGAGAGTAAAAACGAAGCTAGGATGGTGAGTACTGAGAAGAGTTGTGAAGCAGAGAGGAAGCCCAAAGAGGAGAAGCTAGAGTGAATCACGCCTTGGCGGCAGATGACCCGTCATCGCCAACAGTCATCATCTGATAGTCGCAACAATCCACCTACAACTGACGAATACAGCAGTTTGTTGTTGGACGACAGAAGTCCGAAATGACAATAGCCAAGAGATAGACTATCGAGTCTTCTGCGATAGTGACGCGGTTTCGCGAGGACCGGCAGTCGATCCTTAGCAAAAGAGGTCGCTTTGTACTTCTGTTGTCGTCATACCAAACAGCAGTCTCCAAGGTCCTAAAGATAGATGTCTCGAGTTTCGGGTCTTTTAAGGTTATTGTCAAGTCTTCTATTCTTCCAAGCTCTGAAAGCTTTTAAATAGGAAACTGAACTGTCACTGCAAGCCCCGCAGATCGCCTGTTCCCCCATGGGATGCTTAAATTAAATATACATTCTGTCATCCGTGCAGTTACACATAAACAGCGCTAGGTCTTCAATAGTGTCGCACGGGCGCCAAACCATCGTCTTTCGACTACCCCTCGCCAGAGTCCAACCGGGCCTGAATGTGGCTAATTATACTTTGCCCCCGCGGATCTTGTTGACCCCTCCCTGTCCCTGCTGACGATCGTGAAAGGTGGAGTTACCCCCCCCCCCCCCATGCGTTAGCCTTATGCAGTGACGCATGCTGCATCCCCGCATTTCTTGGGTGTCACCCCAGGTATGTCGATATTTAGGAATGGGTATAAATATGATAAAATTGAATGCTATCTTGCCGGTCGCTCAGGAAGCCAATGCGAGCAGATCGACCTAAACTATGTACAAGCTCGAGCAACGCAATCCTCGTTCCTCCCTTCAGTCGCAGCCTGACTTGTTTAGCCAGAGCAGGTTCCAATCTTCTCGGGCTCACAGCCGCCTGCGCAGCCGTCGTAGAGGACGCAGGGGCTGGAGGTGTCGGCGCAGACGTTGACCAGGGTAGCAGTGTCGCCATAGTTCGAGTTGATGCCGACGACTTCACCACCATCGCGGGCAGTGGTGCCCTCGACGTAGACGTTACGCTTGCACTGGGAGCTGCAGTTACCGCAGGAGCGGTAGACCTTGCCGTAGTCTTCGGCGTAGAAGTTGATGATCTAGGAGCGATGTTCGTTAGTAACTGGTTAGGCCGATGTCAACCTGAAAGTACTCACGTTCACGGTACCGCATCCATTGTGCTGCACAACCTTGTCGCCGGCGTGGTAGGCACCACCGCCAATGATCCAAGAGTGATCTCCAGAGGAGTCGCCGCGCTGAAATGGATTAATCGATCAGCGTAGTAATACCAGAATGAAAAGGAGACGTACAACGGTGATGGCGTCTTCGCAGACGTCCTCAAACCAGACAAATTCCAGGGTACAAGGACCCTCACAGTGGACACCCTCCTTTTGATCCTTGCCAATGATGACGTTCCGCAGGGTAGCGCCGGCCTGGAGAATGAAGACGGCATCATCGTTACCACCCTCGCCGCTGTTGCAGGCTCCAGATCCGCGGTCGTACTTGGCCCAGCCGGCATCGAAGACTTCACCCGCGCCGATCTCGATCGGAGAACTGTTGGAGTAGTGGGCAGTGTGCTGCGGGAGACCACCCTCGTACCCAAGACAGGCAAGAGCCACGGGAAGAAGGGTGGAAACTAGGGCAAGCTTGGACAGCATAGTTGCAAAGATGAAACGGATGATCAGCTTGAGAGGCAGCTTGGATTGCGCAAACATGTCGATCCGGGAGATCGCGCGAGTTCTTATACCTCGCTGGCCCAGGGAGTCAGGGACCCTAGGCAATACAACCGCCATCTTCTGGCCATTGGTGGATCAAGAAAGGAGATAACTCAAGCAACCAATTTGTTCCATAATCACGAGAGACTCCTCTGCAGGAGACTGCTCAGTCTTGGCCAGAGAGGTATTTCGCCATCTTCCCTCCAATTGCAGAGCTGATTCCCCGAGCATGGATGGTCACATTGGTATCATGGATCATGACGGGACCTCAGATAGATTGAAGGTGTGCCCGCTGGTTGGGCTTGCCAAGATGCAGCAATATCGCATTTTGCGCCTCGCGATAGCCAAGGGTGGAAATGTTTCGGGATTTGTCCTGCTTTGATGCATTGGCCGGCGGAGGTGTAAACAGCAAACTCCACAGATAAGTGTGGTTCCTGTGAGGACCTGAGAGGCTGCCTTTTCCAAAATGATATTGCGGATACGGTGAGGATATGTGGCGCTGCTCCTGGATATTGCAGGACCATGGCCCCTTTCCATAACTGCGGTAAGTCTTGACACCAGTGTCAGGCCATGATTTCGCCGTGACTATGGGCGAACGGCGTAGGGGTCAACTTCACTGCCAGGGTCCGGAGCACCCCACATACAGATAGATAGATTGGGCTCTGCTGGGCTGCTAGGATTCCCCATGGCTAAGCCACCGCCAGTCGCTCCACCTGCACGCGAAAGATTCTTCAGACGCAGGTGCAGGGATTAAAATAGTCCGTCCACTGCAGGCGACAGCCGTGTGCTCCGCACCATATTCGGACACGACCTTTCTCGCATGAATGATTCCCACCCGGAGAATCAAGCTCTCATTGCAGAGGCCTATTTGCAAGTTTGCTGGTGAAAAGATAAGGGCCGTTGACAGCAAAATGGCTTGGCAGGGTCCTCAGCAGTCGGGAATTCAAGCACCGGCGTTTCGGAATGACACGCGAAGTCCGCACTATCTTGGCCTCTAAGTAAGCTTAGAATCGCTTCTACAGGTTGATCCCCAGCTCGTTCCGCAATACGAAGTTCCAGTTGGACGCTTCGTATATCGAAATAGATCGCCGACTGCCGACTTCAATCTCACCGGGCAAATCCGATATTATGTCATGGTAAGTCGGTCGATTCGAAAGAACGTGGACAAAAGAGTACGGGTAAGTGGGGCGAGATGAAGTTGAGCAGATAGGTGCCGAATTGCTGGAAGGCAAGACATGTAAGTGGGGAGGGCGGAGGGGATAGGCAGTAGTAGATGGAAGGACGGGAGCGAAGGCCAGTGTAGGCCACGCCCGAAATCATGTGCCTTCCACATCCGTCTACTGTTGAGGGAGCAGCAAGGCCTTGTCGAAACACCAACTCTTTTCAAGCTATTGACACGGTCATCGCAAACCGAACACGCCCATCTCTGACATTGGATATCGCCGCAGGATTAATTCCAGGGACGCCATATGTACAGTCTTCGTGTTTTTTTTGACAGAAAAATACAGAGTACTCGGTAGTACTCTACAGTCCCTCCTCACCGGCCTTGATCCTCCATTAAACAATCCCCTCCTGCCTTCTCTGCCACGAACGTCGATGAAGCGCAGAAGTCTCCGGCTTGGACACCGGAATCCGTGGGAAGATGCCCATGTTGATAATAACTCTCCCCGGCAACAGCGCAGTCATCGACAAGATCGGACACCCACAACTCGAGCAGAAATACCTATCCACCTGCCGCCCGCTCATCGTGTCTAGATCAGCATATTTATTAAGGGTCCTGTGCCTGTCGTCGATATGCGTTTTGGACTCCTCGATGCTTAGATTCGCTGCGACGGAGCTTGAACTTTCTGAGATTTTGCGGCCGTTGGCGTGACGTTTGGACAAGAGATAGGAGTCGTTTAATGTCACTTGGATTGAGCCGCAGAGGCAGGTTCCTGTTATGGTGTCGCCTAGGGCTTTGGGATTGTGTTGGCTTGGGTCGCCTTTGAGGGGTGGCATGGTCGACCGTGGACGGCTACGTCGGTTGCTGCGATGGGATACGAGAAATCTAAGCAGTTTGGTGAGGGTCCTGGTCTCCAGGCCAAAAAGGATTATGGACTGGGCAGAAGATGTGCAGTGGTGCAGGTACCGGTTGCTGGCTGCGATGGATGCAAGGCATCCTACAGTTCACGTCGGATAGCCGAGGGCTCGGGTATATAAACCGGGCAATTCCGTCACTGTACGTCATGCCGTTCCGATCAACACTCGCCTTGCAAGGATGGGCCCACCGATATGGCCTTGGCCATATACAATTTTCTTCTCTCTTTATTGTGGCGGATTACCGACAAATTCGATCTTCTTAATCTATAAGCTCGATTGGGTGGGAAGACTGGTTAGTCACGTGTGACGTTCACTTGCAGCAATTCCAGGCCAACCGGCTTTCATCGAAACAACTTAAGGCAACCAGGAGGCTATAGCGAGGGTGTACCTCCGGGGTCCATGGTCACTGCTGGCGTAGCGAGCAAGACGAACTGTATCTATGAGCTCTCCTAGCCATATCCTGACCACCACAAACTACCCTCTCAATCTACACCTCAAGCTGCATGTCTTCATCTGAACAGAATTTGCTGCGGCTGTTCTGTGTTCATGATGCATCGAGAAATTTAGCCTCACGTGCAAGTCAACAGTTCGCCACGATCTCCAAAGCATCGGCTGCACCTCACACACTATTCAAGCCAAGGAATGATAGCATCGGGAGGTGCCAATGAGACGGCTTTCATGGGTCCTCCCTCGCGACGAGCTTCTGGCCTGTCGTCCTCTATATCATCCCGGTATCCTAGGAGGCACAGAGCGCAGCTTATCAGCGCTGTGAATCCGAACGTTCTCCTCATTCTGACCGCTTCCACCTTTGTACTAACGGTTGCCAGTAGCATCTTGCTCCTCTGCAGATGGTACAGCCATGAGAACAGCGGCTGGGAAGAAATCTCTGTTGTTTAGGTCGCCACTAACAGCAAGCATTAGCATGGGGCCACGCCCAATTTTATTGTCGATTTCGCATTTGCGAACCTTTGCCTAACGTCCTCCTTTGCTCCTTTGCGCAGGAATTCAGCGATCTCCTCATGCTTCATCTGCATGGCCAAGAGCAGCGGTCCTCCCGTGGGATTACGTATCCCCATGGGCGTATGGACAGTGTACTCTCGGTTGACGTCTACGCCGTGCCGAACCAGTAATTGTATATTTCCATAGCAGACCGCGCATGTTAGAGGGGTGAACAGCGGGTTCGTCAAAAACCCCCTCCTTTACATCGGCGCAGTGGAACTTTCTCGTCATCTAGGTCTCTGAAATCCGGCAGCGTGCCTTGTCCAATGAGAATTCGTGCGATTAGTCCATTGGCGAACTGCATGCTGTACGCTAGGGCCTGAGTAAGCTGTATACGCGAATAATGGCACACGAAAAGCCTCGCAATCTCCTCGTTGTTCTTGAGCACTGCCTGATGTAAGACACAGGCGTTGCTTTCGTGCGCCCGAAAAGTAGATGCGCCTTTCCTTCTTTCAGGAACAGCTTGACCAGCTCGACACCCTTTTTCTCGATAGCCCAGGACAAAGGACTAGACCACTTGGGCGCTATAAGGTACTCGGGGAAATAGAAGTTGAGATGATCAAGAGCGGGCATCAAAAGCCGTATGATGTGATCATGATCTTCGCATAGCGCAGACACACAAATGCATCCTGTATCTGGCCGACCGTTAACCTACTCGGGTTTGACCCCGGTTCAGGGCTACTATAGTAACCTCGGAGCAGGAGCTTCAACATATCCTCCCTTCCATGGAATGCCGCAACCTGTATCGGGCTATACGAGTTCACAAGAGCGTTTCTATCCTGCCGCCCACCCCGAGCCAGCAATATCTCCACGATGTCCAAGTCTTCATGCATTACGGCAACGCACAGCTGGGACAGCCTGTCCGGGCTCTTCATCTCAATGTCGCATCCATGGTCGAGAAAGTAGTTTACTATTTTGGGATGCCCATACTGAACAGCCAAGAAGAGTGAGCGAGGAGGCGGCTCCTCAAGGAACTTGCGCCCGATGTATTTCCCGTAGAGCATCTCCCTTTTTAGCACGCGAGACTTTGCCGAACTGGGACTTTGTAGGGATCGCGGCGCCGTGGAAGACTGACTGGTAGATTATCTCGATCACTCCATGTTTTGCTGCCCAAGCGACCGCGGCGCTTGGGGGCGAATTCGCATCGCGTTCGTAGAGCGGGGGTTGAACACGTTGAAGAATCGCCGGTTCACGCATGATAAGGCGCGGAGTGTGTGTGTGTGGAGTGATGCTGTGTATTGTCCAATTCCGAGTAGTATCTCTGTTGGAAGTGAATCAAGAAACATTTTGGAGAAGATGAAACAGACAAGGAGAGGTTCAGCTTATTATCGTGAACAGGAACACCCCGCTTGACCCCGGGCAGGTACAAGACAACCTTGGTTCAGTCCAGCTAGCCTAACAAGTACTTATAATAATCCGTATCAGTATGTTACTCTTCCATCACCGATCTGAATGTCTTGGGCCATGGAGCATCTTTGGAGGTATTTCCTCGTCTTCGCTAATATTACTAGTACATATGCCGGGGATATGAGCGAAGATCACCGCTTCACAGCCACGCTCTCGGCATCGTCACCCAAGCTGGACAATTCGACAAGGTACGAGACACACTCGCAAGTAATAAGTATCGTCTGGAAAGCCTCTAACGTTTGGTTTCAGACAGATCTTTCAATTCACAGACACTGTTCGACGGGCCTTACAATATATGCTCGACTTGCTGCTCTTCATCCACCGCCATGGAGCCAGACACTGCAGACTTGCCGCCATCATACAAAGACGCAATCCAAGATGGGACCAAGATTGTTGAAACGGACAGTCTGCCACCGGCCGTTTTACTGCTCGAAGGAGATTCCATCAAATGCGAATCCTCATCTACCCTTCTTTACCAGCTGAGTCGCAACATAACGTCTCTCCCACGGACCCCACCAAAGAACTCGTCTGTGGTTTTTGAGCGAGTAGAGCAAAACGCACTAGAGAAGACCGATGCGACAACCCAACCACAACAGCATCATCATCTCTTCTACCTAGCACATCCCGCAGATGCACAATACCGCACCGATGTCCCAGGCTACTACATCACCTCCGTGGACTCCTCAGCAACAATAGGAAACATGCATTTCGAGACAACAAAGTCGCGCCTCCAAAAGACGGAGTTCACGGCTCTACTCAGTGCGGGGCGGACTTGCGCACACAAGCCATTGTTCGACGCGTTGGGGAAATCAGTAACCCTTTTCAATGCCCGGCCCGCGGGCTGGATGAGCAGTCGGTATGTTTGGACTGACGGCGAGGGTCGTCAGGTGGCGGTTGAGGATGTGCTGGGGAAGAATGATCGGGGGAAGACTAGGCTTTCTATTACGATGTCGATGAAGCAGGAGGAAAGGGATGCCTTGGTCGCGTTGTGGGTGTTGAGGCTTTGGTATGAGACTGCTGAGAGTAAGCAGGCGAAGAAAGAAGGTCAGTTCGCTAGCCCGAGTTGAATCCTCCCTGGACTATCATGATGTATCATAGTCACGGATAAGCTAACATTCTTTCAGCAATGGAGCGAATGACGCCGCCGACGCTATATCAAGATCTAACTATGGTAAAGAGAACTGGGGCCCTTGGGGCTATTGGGGGTGCGGGCGGTTGTTAACTGAAGCTTCGGGCCGACTATACACAGATAAGTAAACCAAAGTGTCTCTGTCTTGTGTTGATGAGCATATTTGATCAACTCATAACCGCATTTACTTTGTAACTATGAACATATTTCGCTCTCCTTTGCTGCATCGAGAGCCCTGAATCCCAATGGTCCCCTGAAAATGAGCGTCACGTCAGAATATTACCTATAAGAGAAGAATCTTCCCAGAAAAAAAAAACGTCTTCAAGGCCCTGGGGTCATGATATCTCAGACGTACGCTCTGTCCACTCTTTCAGAGAGAGTTGTCCGCCATGCATGACACTGAATGGATGCGTTGAAACTAACTTGCCAAGCAGTTTGATGGCATTCC